>NC_052619.1:19869805-20026192 GCF_016545825.1 Eucalyptus grandis | reverse complement strand
CCAAAATCCTAGAAATTCGAGGTCCGAAGCCGCCGCAGAGTGGTGGGGACCGAGCAGAAGAGAGAAAAAAAGAGACCAGTCTTTCATTTTTTTAATTTATGTTCACGTCATCGACAAGTGCCAATTTGTGATTGGCTTTGAACAGAAAATGCATTCCGCACCGGCGCGCATGACAAAATTCCTTAGAAATCAATTTTTGGCTAATCATGGAAAGCCTCCGCGTCCTTGCACGAATTTCCATGCGTCCTTGCACGATCATCTTCCTCTCGATCTCTGCTCTCTCTCTCGGTCGCCTCATCGCAGTCGCTCACCGCCTCGCCTCCAGCCCTCCCTCCTTAGCAGCCACGGCGTCGCCTTCAGCCCTCCATCGCAGCATCGCAGTCACGGTCCTTTGGGTCGCCTAGGTCTCTGTTCTTGCTATGGCCCTCTGTTGCTCGCGGCGTCGCCTCCGCTCTCTCGCCCTCGCCTCCACCCTCGATTCTCTCACTTCACACTTGCAAACTTGACCCACCATGCCTCTCGCAATTCCCGACTCGCGCTGTTAAGAAAGTTGACCATGTGTCGGAACATCCGACACAATACGAGGCTCCGGAGAGTGCCCGTGCATCCATTAAGGGAAGATCCCTCTATGCCTTCTTTCTAGCCTCTTGAAATTGTGAGTGAGATCCAAAGGGATAGACTGATTATATTTCGTAATCCTCGAACCGAATCGTGTCCATAGAGCCAGCCTTCTTAATCTCTCTTTCTTGTTTTTGTTCCCAAGTTCCTGATATATGGCCTCTTCCAAAAGGAATTACAATGTGTTCCTGAGTTTCAGAGGTACAGACATCCGCAACAATTTACTCAGTCATCTCTATGCAGATCTTCTTTTCCCGGAGGTCTGGAGAAAGCTGCAATCAATAGGATAGATCGGAACGGGATACACACTTTTAAGGATAGCGAGGAGCTCCGGAAAGGAGAGGAAATATTGCCAACTCTTATGACGGCGATTGAGGAATCGAGCATCGCGATCATCATTTTCTCTGAAGACTATGCTTCCTCGCGGTGGTGTTTGGAAGAGTTGGTGAAGATCATGGAGTGCAAGACACAAAAGAACCTGATTGTGTTGCCGGTGTTTTACAAAGTGGAACCAAGAGAAGTGAGACGGGCGATGAAGGGTTATGGGAGAGCTATGGCTATGCATGAGTCCAATGTCAGGAAGGATACTGAGATAGTGAAGAGATGGAAGAAGGCTCTCTCCGATGCCGGTAGCTTGTCTGGGTGGTATTATAATAATGAGTAAGTAAATTATTGGGGTGACGCACTGTTTACCATAGCTGGTGATTGTTTCTTATGCGTCAAATTATATGCAGATAAACTATCACTGAAAAACTGATAAATATTGTCAAATCGGTCTTTTTAATTGAAGATACAAAGCGGAGATATGCTAGATAGCATACACAAAAGTGGAATAACCAAAACTTCGAGCTAGCAGATTGTTTGAATTTGACTCTTGCTGTGTGGATAATGGGAAATTTTTGTCTTAGATAAATAGCGTAGTTCATAGTACCCGATTCATTTTTGCCTCCAGGCGCAGGTTCACCCAAATGTGTTATTTCTTTTCATCTTATCATTTGCTATCCTTCTTATGTTATTTTCCTTGTGACGTTAGAGGTTAAATTCCAACCATGGCTTTGAAATGCTAAAACATGTTTCTCTCTCTTTTGAGTACTTATCAGAGATGAAGCGGAGTTCATACGAGGCATCGTCACACAAGTATCAAGTCGTCTAGAGCCAACAACACCCTTATATATTGCTAAGTATCCAGTTGGAATAAATTCCCAAGTTCAAGAAGTGATATCACTGTCGCAAAAAGAGTGGGATGGTGATGATGTTCTCATGATAGGTATATGGGGACCCGGAGGTATAGGGAAGATGACCATTACTAAAGCCACATATAATGCTAATGAAAGACACTTTCAGAAATCTACATTTTTGGAGCAAGTTAGAGAAACTTCAAACAAATACGGTCTAGTTGAGTTGCAAAAAGGACTTCTTTCTCAAATCTTATCTCCTGGACATCTAACGGTCTATAGTGAAGGCAGAGGAAGTAGTTTGATAAGGGAAAAATTTCGTCACAAGAAGATTCTCCTGGTTCTTGACGATGTTGACGATTGGCGTCAACTAGATATGTTAGCTGGAGGAGGCGATTGGTTTGGCAAAGGAAGTAGAATCTTTGTAACATCAAGGGATAAACATTTGCTGACTTCTCATGGCATAAATCATGTGTATGAAGTTAAACCTTTAGACCAGGGTGAGGCACTGGACCTTTTTAATCAGCACGCCTTTCCACATTGCAAAAAACCTGAAATAAAAAAGGATCTCATAGATAGAGTACTACATTATGCTAGTGGCTTTCCATTAGCCCTTGTAGTGTTGGGCTCATTCTTATGTGGAAAAGAGGAACCTGCATGGGAAAGTGCACTGCATAACCTCTCCAAAAGTCCTGACCAAACTATCAATAAAGTTTTGAAGACAAGCTTTGAAGGATTGGCAAACAATGCGAGGGAGGTTTTCCTCGACATTGCTTGTCTCTTTAAGGGAAATAGAATAGAATACATCAAGAAAGTTATTGACAATAGCCGTGATTTTGACTCAACTATAGAAATAGAAATTCTCATCGAGAGGTCTTTGATAAGAAATGTGTATGGGACCCTACAAATGCATGATTTGGTTTAGTTGATGGGTCATAATATTGTTAATGATCCTGGGAAGCGCATTAGATTATGCCTTTTGGAAGATGTTCAGGACATTCTATGTGAAGACACGGTAAGAGATGTTTATGTAAAAATTCTTATTTCTCATTTTTATGTTCCTTTGATTTGGATAGTATATCTAAATCCTAATGAAAATTTTGTGTGAGAACTGAATTTGCTTTGTCATGGATAGGGAGTGAATGCAGTAAAGGCCATAGTATTGAACTTGCCTGCACTAAAAGGGGGGAGAACAATGATTCCCGAAGAGAGAACCATAAATCCTAATGCTTTCCGAAACATGAAAATGTTGAGAATGCTCATTTAGAAAGAAGTGCATAGCTCATCGCAAGATCCAGTTTATCTCCCCAACAATCTGAGATGGCTTGAATGGTCCAATGCCCCATTTCTAGAATTTCGCTCTGGTCGAAAGAAGCTTGTTGGACTTGATATCCAAAAAAGTCACATCAGACAAGTAGACGGCAAATTTAAGGTTAGCACTAGTGATAACTAGCTTTTCCCTTTTTATAACTACAAATATTTTCAGAGCTTAATGATTGTATTGGTATTTTTTTCCCAGAATTTTGAATGTTTGAAGTACATCAATTTCAGTCAATGCAAGTCCCTGGTTAGTGTTCCTGACCTTTCATCAATTCCAAATCTGGAGAGCTTGAATCTTGATGGGTGCAAAAGCTTGGTGGAAGTTCACCAATCCGTCGCATGTCACGACAAGTTAAAATTTTTGTCACTACAATTTTGCTTTAATCTCGGTAACTTTCCTCACACACTCAAGGCAAAATCTCTTCAAGCCCTCGATCTCTTTGGTTGCTTTAAACTCGAGAAGTTCTCTGATATACCAGAAAAGATGGAACATCTAGAAGAGCTTGATCTAGGTTGGACGGCTATTAAAGAACTGCCTGCATCAGTTGAAAATCTTGTCTCCGTGAAGATAATAAATTTAAGAAAATGCAAAAGACTCCCAACACTCCCATCAAGTGTCTATAAGTTGCAAAATCTCAAGTATCTGAATCTTGGAGGCTGCTCCAATTTTGTCATGTTTCAGAGAACTCGGAGGATTCAACCAATCCTAATGGCAATCTGGGATTTCGAAATTTATTCCGGCTAGATCTTGATGGCTGCAATCTCTCAGAAGTAGAGTTCCTTGAGAGTTATTCCTGTTTTTCCCACTTGGGGCACCTAGATCTTTCCAAAAACAAATTTACTCATCTGCCGACATGCATCAACAAATACCACGATTTGGAACACCTGCGTGTCGGTAAATGCAAACAGCTACAAAAGATTCCTCAGCTTCCGCCAAAGCTGCATAGGCTATTCGCAAGTGGTTGCAGATCTCTACAGGAATTTCCAGATTTGTCAAGTCTCTCCAACTGCCTTGCCGTTGACGTGTCATCATGTCGTGAATTATTCCGCAAGGGGGCAAGTACGGCTCATGTGTTATCACGCAAGGTTAGGGACTCTCTCTCTCTCTCTCTCTCTCTCGCACTCACAAACTTTGAGTGCTTGATATGCGAACTATTTGTATGACAGGAGCTCTCGAAGATGAGATATGTTGAAATTACCCTGATTGGGAGAGAGATGCCAGAATGGTTTCTCCACTGTAAAGACAGTTCCATATCTTTCATGGTTCCCAGGGACTTGAGCAACAAGCTCTTAGGAATAGCACTCTGTATTGTTATTGGCCCGAAGGAAGGAAAAGCGGGTGATGCTGAATGTTGCGTCGAAATTGATGGCCCAATGGATTTTGGTCCATGGGATTGGTTTCGTTCAATGAAATCTGATCATGTGCAGATTCGATATTTTCCGTTCAGCGGGCTGCATAAAGAAGGGGACCTTCCGCGAGATGATTGGAGGCATTTCCGAGTTCGCCTCGGGGTATCAAAAGGAAGATTGATTAAATGGGGATTCCGTCCTATAAACGAGCAAGAGGAGGATGATCTGAGGATCGTGCTCCAACACCATCAGCCGAATGAAACAAATCGATCTTCGGAGGAAAGAGACTCAGAAGAAGACAATTGGAAAGACACCAAGGAAGAAGAAAGTTCAAGTGAAACAGATGATGAATCTAACAAAGAAAAGCTCTCTCAGCCGAATGAAAAAAATTGGTCTTCGGGGGAAAGACACTCAGAAGAAGACAATTGGATAGACACCGAGGAAGAAGAAAGTTCAAGTGAAACAGATGCTGAATTTTACAAAGATAACCCCTTCGAAAAATTATCGAGATGGTATTGTCACTGGTATTGTGACGCAGGAGGTGCCTGTCGAAGTGTCAACTCGGGGAATAAGCTCATATTGGGGTCATCGTACAGACAAAAAAGATATATAGAAAGTTTGCACATAACCACGGGGGTTCAACCGAGTTACATACCCCACATTCTCATTCCCGAGAATTAGAGTTGGGACGAATTAGTTTCAAGTATGAGTTTCGACTCTTACACTCTGCAAGGAGATGGTAAAATTCTGAGAGTGAGAGTTAGAATAGGAGTAGGGTAGGACCGACAAAAAAAAAAAACGGATCCATGCATAAAGCTTCTTTTAAACTTTTCCCTCTTTCTTTTGTGATTTGTGATGCCGAGTGCATTAATAATGCTTGTTGAATGACCATAGTCTCCCAAGTTGCTCTGTGAAACTCATCACACAGACCTCACCTCTGTCACCTCTCTTCATCCAATCAATGATGCCAATACTTCATGCTCGATAATTCTGAGATGGTAAGTTTGGCTCAATCTAAAGTGATCCTCATCTTTCCGGAAGTGTCAATTCGATACTATCAAAGATCAAAAGGTCTATGTAGGGAAGACTAGTTGATTCCGCTGTTGGTACTAGCCAGATTGCATTCCCTCCCACTTCACTTTAACTTTACTGTCGCATCAAGTGTCTTACCATGTCTGTGCTGATTCTCAAGCTTCGCCAGCAGTTTTATGCAACCAATATCTCATACATTGAAAGGCGACTTCAAACAAATGCGAAGCAATGGTATTACCCACCAATCTCTCTAGTGAAATGGTTATTCCGTGTGACAAAATTGACGTTGTAAGGATCTTCATTTCAATTGACATCCGGTCACTCTCAGCATTCTCTCTATCTCATCAACAACACTTGGGATCCAATCCTCTCCATTCCTATCGGAACCAGAGAGAGATATGTAGATACTCATGGAATATAGCCATCAGCTACATGAAGCGAACTTGCACAATCCGGCAAGAGGTCTTTTTTTTTTTTGCTTTTTTCCTTGTTATGGATGCAATATTGCTGGATGATAACACATCATTGCTACAAAATACACGAAAGCACATTGATCATCTTTTCATTCCTTAAAACCCGATCGTCGAGTTCATTTCTCTTCATTTTTTATTATAATTATTGGAAGGATTTTATTAACTAGTGTCCTAAGAGTACTTATTGAGAATCCAATCGACGAAATTTATCTAATGCGCAGATCATCCTTACCATAACCCTTCCAGATTGGAAGTGAACAGACAAAAGCAAACCCAAAAGTAGGAGAAAGGATTTGACTGTTGACTCGAGCAGGGGCAAAGCAGTGGGATTATCCAGTTCAAAGTTCCAATGCCAATTGCCAGGTCATCTCCACGTCAGATGCAAATCCGAACTCTCTTCTATCTGTTCCAACGACGTCGCATAAAAGCATCATCCTCTTCGCTACCCGTCCCAAGCCAAGAAGACGCCGTTGACTCATCACTATCTCACTAAGCAAGGGTTACAAGAGTAGTGGCGGATGATCTTAACTGTCCATATATGAGGGTTTGCAATGATTTGACTCACGAAGCAAGGGTTACAAGAGTAGTGAAGGATTTGACTGTTTGTTTTATTTAATCGTGGATGATCTTAACTGTCCATATATGAGGGTTTGCAATGATTCGAGGGTTTCAGCAATTAATAAAAGTGAGATGTCAAGTGATAAAAAGGAAAAGTTAATCCCAACAGATGAGTTTTGAGGTAGCTTGCTTATACCTTTATCTTGCTTTATACTTTACTTTATTAACCAACCGGTGGATGCATGTTTCAAATAGTTTATGTTAAACATTTCAACCTTTTTTTTTTTCATTATTATTTTTTTTTTTTATATTTTCAACGTCCTTCTCAATTATTTTTTAATGTCGACATCTAAAAACTACTTGACGGCCATGTCAAACAATTTGTCCATAATTTTGACAGAAAGACCAATTTGAAAAAAAATAATAATAATAAGAACCCCCTTGCACAAAAAATAAATTCACTGACTGAATTGAACAATTTGGAAAAGTTTTTGAACCTCTGGTGCCTTTTTATCTTTTTCTGAAGATTTTTTTTTTCAAAATAATAGATGGGGCCAATCAGACAAAAAAAAAAAAAAGATGGGGCCAAAAGATCACACGGGGTTGACCTCCAACGTCATTCGAAGTCCGGACTTGCATCCAATGAAGCAATGTTTCATCACTTGTTTGACCACTTTCATTCATCGGACCGTACAGCATGCTGTCTCCATTGCACCGTTTGTTCCAAACTTGACTGATCGGGGGATGACAAAAGTCAAAATGGACGTGAATGGAGAGAGTTTGACAAATGAGGAAAAATAACTGATTTTGTTTAAATTCCCACGAAAGAAACAGCACCAGATATACCGTGGACTATCCTTTGATCCTTTCACTCCTCACAAGCCTACACCTAACAGCTTTCGCAGGCTAAGAGTGATCTTGATTCAACATCCCTACCACGAAAGATACGAGGACTTAAAGCATGAAAATGAATACAACACTTCTGTACTTACTATGCATGATTTCCTTTACATCAGAATCAATATACTGATTCGTATGATCGATTTACATATCACGGCCTAATGAGATGAAAGGGAACTCAAAACCTGGGATGTAAGTCCCAACTACTTCAAGAAACAAAAGGTCCATAAAGAAAAGGGGACTAGAGTACATTGTCATGGAGGAGTTGCCGGTTAAAACTCTAGCATTGCCATACTCTAAACTCAAATTGAGACAGCAAGCGTCCCAAAAGATGGGAAGTCAAGTTTCTTAAAGGCCCAGGGCCTTCTTGCACAATGTCTTCATCCAAGCAACGGTGTCTCGATTTATCGTACGCCAGAATATCTGCATATGGTTTGAGAAATTAAAATGTGTATAAGTCGCTAATGCAGCATGCTTCATCTGAAACATCTGACACCAAAGATGATGCAATAGTTTCTTTAATAGGCACTGTGCATGTGGATTGCTGGTTGGCTTACCTAGAGTCTCCACTCAAAAAATGCTCTAGCATAAAGTGTACCACATCACAACCAATTTTCCTGGCAGGTCTCCCAGTATGTCTAATTTAAGGTCCTATGTGAAGTGGAGGTTGATTCAGTATCTCTCTTCCCCCTCCAGAGGATGATCTGCTCGTCCTTAAATAATATAGGAACGCAAGGTACCAAATCCTGCATGGGTGTAAAACAGACATAATTTGATCTAAGCTCTAAACAGATAAATACAGATCAAGATGATAGTAAAAAAGTTAACATCCCAAGCAGAAAACGAAGAAAAAATTGACGAAATTCAGAGGGCATACTCTAAGTTTCACGCCAATCAGTTTGCAGTCGCTTGTACCCACGTGTTTGCAGTCTAACCTCACAACCTCTTCAGTCTTGAATGCTTCCCTAACTTTCTCCACCACATTGACATACACGACATTCCTTGCTGATATACAATGAATAGTTTATTATGTCATATTGAGGTCGATTATGGCAGGTAAGAAACAAGTAGACCTTAGTAAAAGGCTAAGCCATGGGAAACAAGTTTACTCACTAAGTTTCGTTAAAGGGGGAGAGTTCAATCCTCTGTTTCTCATTTCTTTTGTTTCCTCAAATGTCAACCCTTCTGCAACATTCTTCACAAGCTTCGGGTATATTGGTGCAGAAGGCTTCTGTCAGAAAAAATGGGAGCACCGCCTCTCTCTCTCTCTCCCTCTCTGGATTTTTCCAGATTTCTCTTCCTTCCTCAGCCGCACCAGAATTTTCTCCCTCTCTCTAGAATTTTCTCTCCCCCTCTCTCTAGATTTTTCTCACCGACTTTTACACCCTATAAATAGGGGTTCTTGCCCCTTGTGTGTGTGTGTGAATTGTGAGGAGTGTGTAAAAGTGTGAGTGGTGTTGTGTGCGTAAAGTGAGGAGTGTGTGTACGTGAGTGTGTGAGTGGGTGGAGTAGGTGACGTGAGTGTAGAGTGAAGTAAGTGAGTGGGTGTGTGTGCAAGAATTGTGTTCATGTGAGGTGTGAGAGGTGTAAGAGAGTTGTGTGTGTAAAGAGTTTGCAATATTGCTTATATAAAATAAAGTGATTATTTTATTTGCACATCCACTTGATCTCTCAACAAGTGGTATCAGAGCAAGTCGTCGGAGGCCATGCGAAGACAGTGGTCGGGGACCATTGTAAGTGAGCAAGGCGATCAGGGATCGTTGAGCCAAGGAGTAAAGAAGCGAAGGACGTTGGAGTTCTGCCAGTGCACAATCTGGGATTGTGAAGTCGGTTGGTCCGGGACCAGGCTTACTTGGTATAGTGCAGGGCATTATACTCAAGTCACGATGGCGGATTTCTCGAGTTCGGTAAATGGCATCGAGAAGCTCAATAATTCAAATTATAATAACTGGAGTACCCGCATACAATATTACTTGCTAGGACAAGATTTGTGGGATATTGTTGGCGGGAGCAACACCACCCCACCCACGAATGATAGTGAATTAAGAAAATGGAATATAAAATCGGGTAAGGCTCTTTATGTGCTTGCCGTGACTGTTGAAGATGAATTATTGCAACACATAAAGAGTGCGACGACCCCGAAGGAGGCCTGGGATAACTTGGCGACACTGTTTGCAAGGACAAATGATGCCAAGTTACAATGCCTGGAGAACGAGCTCCTCTCAATCTCGCAACAAAATATGACAGTGAGTCAATACTTTTCTAAAGTTAAATCTATTTGCGAAGAAATTTCAAAATTAGATCCTGAGAATGCCATCTCTGAGACAAGAATGAGAAGAATCATAATTCACGGGTTAAGGCCGGAATATAATGGTATTGTTACGGCCACTCGTGGATGGGCAAATGAGCCAACTCTAATAGAGTTGGAGAATATATTGGCCAACCAAGAAGCCTTAGATAAACAAATTTCTAAGGTCTCAATTAAGGAGGATGAAAATGCCCTCTTTAGTAATAAAAGAGGGTTCAAGGGCCAAAATAGAAATGGAGCAAGTGCAAGAGATGGCAAACCGTGGAAAAGTCATTGAGAATGGCAAAAGCGAATAGAAGGAACTCGACCTCGGCCAGGGGGAGCTCGTCGAGATCGGGATAAGGACGAAAATGAAGAAAAGAAGAATAGAAGGCGTAATGGACGGTGTTACACGTGTGGCAAAGTAGGTCACTTTGCCAGGGATTGTCGGTTCAAAAGAGTTGAAGGAAATGTCGCAGCATCCAAGGAAAATGATAGCGAAGAAGAGTGGGACTTCCAAGCATCCTTTGCAATGGAGGAACAAGAAGATGCGATGGCTCTCATCACGGTAAGTGATAAATTGATTGATTATGAAGAAGATTGGATAGTCGACTCGGGGTGCTCAAATCACATGACCGGAGATCAAGGCAAGCTATCAAACATGTGCGAGTACAAAGGTGGACGAGTAGTTGTCACCGCAGACAACTCAAGGTTGCCGATTACCCATGTGGGCCAAACGGTGATGACACCCCGATTTAGCTCGCATCAAGTCGAACTGAAAAATGTGTACCATGTGCCAGGAATGAAGAAGAATCTACTGTCCGTGGCACAACTTACAGACTCAGGCAATTATGTGGTGTTTGGCCCTAGAGACGTTAGGGTGTACCGCAATTTGAAGCCAACCGGTACACCAATCATGGAGGGGCGTCGATTAGAGTCTGTCTACGTGATGTCAGCTCAGACGGCATACGTGGACAAAACTCGAAAGAGTGAAACACCTGATTTGTGGCATGCACGGCTTGGGCACGTGAGCTACCATAAATTAAAGGTGATGATGAAGAAAGGTATGCTAAAAGGTCTCCCCCACTTGGAAGTACAAGAAGATGTCATCTGTGCTGGATGCCAGTATGGGAAGGCACATCAGCTTCCATATGAAGAGTCCAAATTTAGAGCTAAGATGCCTCTCGAGCTTGTCCACTCAGATGTATTTGGACTAGTGAAGCAACCGTCAGTCAGAGGATCAAAGTACATGATACCATTCATTGACGATTTCTCCAGGTACGTCTGGGTCGACTTCATGAAAGAAAAATCCGAAGAATTAAACAAATTTAAGGAGTTTAAAGCAAAAGTAGAATATGAAGTAGGCAAGAAAATACTATGCCTTCGCACGGATAATGGGGGAGAATACACATCAGATGACTTTACAAAATTTCTTCAAGAATGGAAGATACGTCGACAATTTACTTGCCCAAATATACCACAACAAAATGGAGTTGCCGAAAGAAAGAATCGGCATTTGGCGGAGACATGCAGGAGTATGTTGCATGCGAAGAGTGTTCCACCCAAGTTTTGGGCTGAGTGTATGAAGACGGCAGCACACGTGATCAACAAACTACCTCAAGCAAGGCTTGGCTTTATGTCACCTTATGAGAAGTTATGGAATCGCAAGCCCACGGTAAGTCACTTTAGAATATTTGGGTGTGTATGTTATGCATTCGTGCCGGACCATCTTCGTAACAAGTTCGATAAGAAGGCAATTCGTTGCATATTCGTGGGCTACGATGATCAAAGAAAAGGATGGAAGTGTTGTGACCCTAAAACAGGGAGGTGTTACACTTCCAGAAATGTGGTGTTCGACGAACTATCATCTTGGTGGACATCACAACCTAATTCAAAACAAGTTGAAGAGATTCGTGAAGGAATGGAAGAAAATGACCAGCCAATTGAAGAAGGAAATGATAATGTAATTGGAAGAAAAGAAGTCAGAACACAGTCACTAGAAAAATCAAAGAGCCCATGGCGAACTGGTGTACATCCAAGAACTACAGAAGAGTTCCGACCAAGACAGATGGAAGAACCTGAAGAGGAGGAATCTCAACTAAGGAGATCAACAAGACAAAGAAGACTAAATCCCAAATATGCAAATGCGGCATTGACCGAAGATGTCGGAGTAGTCGAGCCGTCCACATATGAGGAAGCTTCGCAAGACATGGAATGGAGGAAAGCCATGGAGGAAGAGATACAAGCACTAAGAAAGAACGAAACATGGGACCTAGTACCGAGACCTAAAGAGGTATGTCCTATATCTTGCAAATTGGTCTATAAACTTAAAACTCGACCAGATGGGTCGATAGAAAGATATAAGGCACGACTAGTTGCTCGAGGATTCTCTCAAAAGTATGGCTTAGATTATGATGAGACCTTTAGTCCAGTGGCAAAGATTACTACAGTTCGAGTCTTACTAGCACTTGCAGCAAGCAAGTCGTGGAAATTATGGCAAATGGATGTGAAGAATGCCTTTTTACATGGAGAACTAGATCGAGATATATACATGGAGCAACCAGATGGTTTCAAAAGTAAGTTTCATCCAGATTATGTCTGTAAGTTAAAGAAAGCCCTCTATGGCTTAAAACAAGCCCCGAGAGCATGGTATGGGAAGATTGCTGAATTTCTAGTGCAAAGTGGCTACTTTGTAGCCCCAGCTGACTCGAGCTTGTTTGTAAAGGTAGAAGATGGCAAGCTTGCGATAGTATTAATCTACGTGGATGATCTAATCATCACTGGAGATAATGAAAAGGAGATATGCCAAATCAGAACCAACCTCTCAGTGCGGTTCCAGATGAAAGAGCTTGGAGAATTAAAACATTTCCTGGGACTTGAGATTGAGAAGACCAATGAAGGATTATTCCTATGTCGGCGAAGTATGCATGAGACCTCTAGACAAGTTCGGGATGCTTGATTGCAAACCTATTTCTACTCCAATTGATGGAAATGTAAAGTTATGTGCAATTGAAGGACGAGAATTGGAAGACTCAACTATGTACAGGCAATTGGTGGGTAGCCTTATTTACCTAACCATAACACGGCCTGATATTGCCTTTGCAGTGGGAGTAGCAAGCCGATTCATGGAGAAGCCGCGAAGGCCCCACTTAGATGCAGTCAGGCGCATACTAAGGTATGTAAAGGGTACATTTGATTTTGGGCTTCTATATAGGAAAGAAGCATAATGTGAAGTTGTAGGCCATTGTGATGCTGACTTTGCTGGTGATCGTGACACGCGACGATCAACTACTGGATATATGTTTAACCTCGGATCAGCAGTAGTGTCATGGTGTAGCAAAAGACAGGCAACTGTGTCACTATCTACGACAGAAGCTGAGTATAGAGCAGCAGCAATGGCAGCACAAGAAAGTACATGGCTGGTACAGCTAATGGAGAATCTCCATCAACCAATAAATCAACCTACACGGATATATTGTGATAATCTGTCAGCCATAAGCTTAGCAGAGAATCCAGTTTTCCATGCGAGGACCAAGCATGTAGAAGTGCACTATCATTTCCTACGAGAAAAAGTATTACAAGACGAGATAAAGATGGAGTATGCCAAAACAGATGATCAAGTTGTAGATATCTTCACCAAAGGTCTTGGAGCTGTAAAATTCGAAGAGTTTCGAAGGCAACTTGGTATGACCACGATGTCCATGCTAAGAGAGAGTAGTCGGTGAGGGGGAGTGTCAGAAAAAATGGGAGCACCGTCTCTCTCTCTCTCTCTCTCTCTCTCTCTCTCTGGATTTTTCCAGGTTTCTCTTCTTTCCTCTGCTGCACCAGAATTCTCTCCCTCTCTCTAGAATTTTCTCTCCCCCCTCTCTCTAGATTTTTCTCACCGACTTTTACACCCTATAAATAGGGGTTCTTGCCCCTTGTGTGTGTGTGTGAATTGTGAGGAGTGTGTAAAAGTGTGAGTGGTGTTGTGTGTGTAAAGTGAGGAGTGTGTGTACGTGAGTGTGTGAGTGGGTGGAGTAGGTGACGTGAGTGTAGAGTGAAGTAAGTGAGTGGTGTGTGTGCAAGAATTGTGTTCATGTGAGGTGTGAGAGGTGTAAGAGAGTTGTGTGTGTAAAGAGTTTGCAATATTGCTTATATAAAATAAAGTGATTATTTTATTTGCACATCCACTTGATCTCTCAACAGCTTCCACAGTATGAGGGGTATAACTGGTCTTTGCTTCAGATCATAATGTCGACCTCGATACAAGAGGAGGATATTGATATTGCGGTAAATTATCTTCCCGCCAGATTTGTCCTTTGAGAAAACTGGTAACCCGTCAAATAAGAGACCATGAAAAAGCAAAAGGGTCTACCGTATTCTCAATCAGTTCATTCAGTTAATACCTCAAGGTGAAAGCAAACATTGTCCATGTCAAGTGTCGGCACTCCCAGGCTCTTAATCCTAACCGCTTCGGCTCTCTTCCAGTGATTGTGAATATCATCCAACATGTTGTGAGTAACTCCTCCTTTGCCTGCGTGAAAATAATGGCATGAATCAAATTGTGACAAGAGGTAAAAGAAATTTCTACAAAGCCTGAAAAGGAGATAATAACGAAGTGTGGCAACATCTCTCATTGAGTCTTCTTGACAAAACTTCCATGTTCTGCCCAGGTTTCTCAAACTAAGTTTCTATGTTCAATTCCACGAAGAATATAGCTTGCACCCAAATCACACAAGTTACAATGTCAATCTGGTGCTGACTTACTGGCTAAAATTGTTCGCACAGTCCCGTGTGCTCATTAACCTGCGTTATTTGTCTCGTCATACTTTTGCATCGTATGATAGATATATGGGGTGAATTTTGTCGAATTTGGTGTCAAATAGACTTGATTAGAGAATTCGTGAATGATTTGATAAGATTAATATAATAAAAAAAATGCAGTTGACTGGGCCATCCCTAATGAGCCCCACTCTAAGTCCATCAAGCCAAAAATGCTAGTTGATTGGACTAGAGGTATATGGCGTGGTATCCTTGCAAAATACGAGATTTAGCATTCTTTAGGAGGTTGTATTGATGAACTTTAATGGATGATTAGGGCTACTAAGGGCAAGGACTTGGCGGCGAGGCTTCTCAAGGTATCTTTCCTAGTGACTATATATCCACTTTATTTTGGTTAATGTGCGTAAAATTGTAAGAGGTAGAATGAGGAATTTTAGACCTTCTTAGGCAAATGTCGTATTGGCTGCTACATGGACGTTTTATGTCTCCATTTTCTTGCATTATTAGTGTAGTTTTGTAATATTGGTGTGCTCAAAAGCTTCCATACTTGTTTCACCATAATTTCTCTTGCGATGAAATATCTTTTACCGAAAATCATTCTTTTGTTTTTTAATTGAAGGAGAGAGGTTTTACATCGACTCTAGATAGAAAATATCACACGTAATAAGAAAATCAACAAAGTTTAATTCAAAGAGGACTGAACAAACATAAACTATGTTGGACATTAATTGATGACAAGGCCAAGAAAATACATATAATGTGACAAAACCAAACATAAACAAATAATGCCATAATTTAATCAACAACAAATCTTGCAAATACAAAAATGCTATGTTAGAATTTAATCAACGATACAACATCTAGGATAAAGAAATGCGTCAAAATTTAACCTATGACGTGGATATGAAAACTACAACTAAGAAACATGTCAAAATTTAATCAATAATGTGAGTTTGGAAAATAAAATTACACTATAGGAAAGTAAAGATAACTAAAGGATAGTAAATTTGTTTAATTTGTGTGGGGAGTCTTTAGTAGACAGGCGATGGTATTATAATGTTAGTGTCATAATTGCACTTGAGTAGTTTCCAGCAATTGCACCCATGTTCTTCCATCTTCGGAAGTTTTGTGCCAATGTGATGTGGACATTGAGCCATATCGAGGAGGAGATGCTAGGGACCTATTGTCTACTCCTACTGGTTCAATTATTCGAGCGCGGGCCAAACAATTCAAGCAAGCTATTGGCGTCATGGTTCGTGATCTTTGGCGTGAAGATGACCTTGGATCAAATCTTGAAGAATCTTGGAAATCTTGGTGCAATTTAATTATCTGGTTACCAAATAATTGACCAAGTCAATTTATATATTCTTGTTTAAGAATATTTTAGAATAGGAATATTCTAGAATATGACGCATTAGATTTTTAGGATTTGTGTGGCAGCCTATATAAAGGATTTGCCAAATTTCTTTGGGGACAAATATATTTTATTTTTGAGAAAAAGAATTGAGAGATTCTCTTTTACTGTTCTTTTGAGGACTTGACCTAATCAAGACTTGACCTAATCAAGATTCTCTTCTGGCGGTCAATTCGACTTATCGAGCGAGATAGCGAATTCTTTCGCTCGTGGCGTCTATAACGTTGGTTGGTTGATACGTGTTCGTCAACAGGTCACGTTCATACCGAGGTTGCCAATCACAGGTTTGATTGGAGGTCGAGGTTTGCAATTCGCACCATTTGGGCCTTCGTAGAACGATCTTTCCGCAGCGATTCACATCAGTTTGTTATCAGAGCCTACTTCTACAAGGTCTATTTATCTTTAATTTTCTATTTATATGAAGCAATTTGAGAAATATTGAGCTAGGGTTTCGGTTCTAGCCAATTTAGGGATCTGATTTCTTTTCTAGCATCTTAAATTGTATTTGAGTTCGTCAAAAAAAAAGAAGAGAAAGAAAAAGCCAAAAAAAAAAAAGTGTGCAAGAGAAAAAAAAAAAACAGATTCGGCAAAAAAAAATTAGCCAAACAAAAAAAAAAAATCAAGAAGGCGACTCGTTTGTTAGTAGACCAAATTGAAACAAAATCAATAGTGATTTGCGTTTCAATTGGAATTTCGAAAGTTGTACTTGTTGGTTTGAAATTATTACTTGTTGAAACAAAATCAATAGTGATCTAATCTTGTCTAATTGTTTGATTGATTGTCATGAGGGGGTTGAGAGACAGGTTATAAGTCCAGTAAAGAGCTTGTGAAAAGAGAATACAAGAGGAAAAATGCAAGAGTGTGTAAGCTTAATTGAGGGTGGAAAAAGCCTAGATTTGAGTTAAACACGAGGGGAGTGGCAAACATCTTGAGAGAAACACGTGAGGGAGCGATTGGTGAGGATATTTTAGACTAACGTTTACTTGCAGGTCTAAAATATGTCGCGCAAAGAAAGCGTGAATCAACAGGAGGTTGACTCCATACGAAGGGATGAAGCGCTCGTGGAAAGCATCCATCAATTGAGGGCCGTAGTGGAGGAGCTTAGTGGCCGAATGATGGGGAATGGCATTAGGGTTGATGGTAACCGAGAGATACCCCGAGGAAGGCCGCAACATCAGCGAGATGCCTCTAGAACACAACATAGAAGGTGGCGGCAATATGATGATGACGATGCCGACATTGAGGATGATCGAGATGCTCAATTTGAAAGGTGGAATGGAGGCCGAAGGTTTAGACACCGAGGAGATGATGAGCTTGGCAACATCAAGATGAAGATTCCTTCCTTCCAAGGGAAGAATGATCCCGATGCGTATCTAGAGTGGGAGAAACGCATGGAGATGGTATTTAATTGCCAACGATACTCTGAGCTCATAAAAGGTAAAAATTGCAGCTGTTAAATTTACTAATTATGCTATAATTTGGTGGGATCAACTTGTGACTAGTATGAGGCACAATGGTGAAAGACCGATAGAGACATGGGATGAGATGAAAGTGGTGATGAGGAGGCGTTTTGTGCCAAGTCATTACCATCGAGATTTGTTTCAAAAGTTACAAAACCTCACACAAGGCAATAAGAGCGCGGAAGAGTATCACAAGGAGATGGAGATTGCCATGATCCATGCTAATGTGGTGGAGGATCATGAGGCCACAATGTCAAGATTTTTGAGTGATTTGAACCGAGACATAGCAAGGGCGGTGGAGTTGCAACACTATGTTAAATTGGAGGAATTGGTGGACAAAGCCATCAAAGTTGAGTGGCAATTGAAGTTGGACCGAAATCACAAGAGTGGAGGAGGTTCAAATCAGAATTAGAGATCTAATTGGAAGAGAGATGAGAAGCCAAATTGGAGAGGAAACAACACTAAAACCGAAACCTCAAAGGAGAAGGAGAGGGACGGTAAAGTTGGAATGAATCCGGCTTCAGGTAAAACCGAAAATCCTAACACTAGAACTCGTGAGATTAAATGTTTTAAGATTTTGGGCAGATGTCATATGGCGAATCAATGCCCTAATAGGAGGGTGATGATCATGACTGGACATGGTGTTATTGAGTCCGAAAGTGAAATGGAAGAAGAGGATGATGAAATGCCACCAGAAGAGGATTGTAATGATGGAGAAGTGGCTATAAAAGGAGACTTATTGGTGGTTAGGCGTTCTCTAAGTGTGCAAGTAAAGGAGGAGGAGCATAACCAACAAAGAGATAATTTGTTTCATACAAGATGTGTGGTGAACAGTAAGATCTGTAGTATGATAATTGATTGGGGTAGTTGTGCGAATGTGGCAAGTTGTATTATGGTGGATAAGTTGGGTTTGAAGACGACAAAGCACCCTAGGCCTTATAGACTTCAATGGTTAAATGATAGTGGTGAGGTGAAAGTATCGAAGTAAGTTCAAATTCCATTTGAGATAGGGAGATACAAGGACGAGGTAGAGTGTGATGTTGTACCTATGCAAGCGGGTCATATCTTACTTGGAAGACCATGGCAATATGATCGAAAGGTACATCATGATGGCTATACTAATCGCTATTCATTGATGATGAATCAAAAGACTTATACTTTGGTACCAATGACACCTAGTGAGGTGTATCAAGATCAATTAAAGTTACATTGAGAAGCCGAGAGAGAGAGAAAAGGTGAGAAATCCGAGGGCTTGCGTGGTGTGTGTAAGACGCTAGGAAAAGGGGAGGCCGAGAGAAAGATTGTGGTAAAAACCGAGGGAAAAGAAGAGAGGAAAGAAAAGAGGCAAAATAATTTTTATGCAAAATCAAGTGAAGTGAGGAGAGCCTTAATTCTAGATCGACCAATGCTTGTACTTGTGTACAAGGAGGTTTTGTTTTTCTACTAACGATCTTGACCCAAGTTTTCCTAGTCCTATTATGTCTTTATTACAAGAATTTGAAGATGTCTTTCCTGATGAACTTCCTAGAGGGATACCACCGATTTGAGGCATAGAACATCAAAGTGACTTGATTCCTGGTGCGCCATTACCTAATTGACCCGCATATCGAAGCAATCTCGAGGAGACAAAGGAACTTCAATGGCAAGTTAGCGAATTATTGGAACGGGGGTATGTGAGAGAGAGTCTTAGCCCATGCGTCGTCCCTGTTTTGTTAGTGCCAAAGAAGGATGGAACTTGGCTAATGTGTGTTGATTGCCAAGCAATCAATAATATTACAATAAAGTATCGACATCCTATTCCTAGGTTAGATGACATGTTGGATGAGTTGCATGGTTCTTGCATTTTCACTAAGATCGATTTGAAAAGTGGCTATCATCAAATTAGGATGAAAGAATGTGATGAATGGAAAATTGCATTTAAGACCAAGTATGGATTATACGAGTGGTTAGTAATGCCATTTGGATTAACTAATGCACCGAGCACATTTATGCGACTTATGAATCATGTTTTACGTGCTTTTATTGGTCAATTTGTAGTTGTCTATTTCGATGACATCTTGATTTATAGCCGAAGTCCTGATGACCATATTGAGCATGTGCGAGCTGTCTTGCAGACTTTAAGGGCTGAGCAATTATACGCTAATCTAAAAAAGTACTCTTTTGTTACCAACAAATTAGTATTTCTAGGATTTGTTGTTAGTGCTAATGGTATACAAGTTGATGAAGAAAATGTCAAAGCAATCCATGAATGGCCAACGCCTAAGACCATAAGAGAGGTGCGTAGCTTTCATGGATTGCGAGTTTTTATCGACGATTTGTGAGAAATTTCAGCACCATTGCCACACCTTTAACTGAGGTTATCAAGAAGCACATGGGTTTCACATGGGGAGAAGAACAAGTGAAAGCATTTAATCTGCTAAAAGATAAGTTAACTAATGCTCCTTTGTTATCTTTGCTGAATTTTAGTGCTACTTTTGAGATAGAGTGCGATGCTTCTGGTACAGGAATTGGAGCTATGTTGATGCAAGGAGGGCGTCCCATAGCTTATTTCAGCAAAAAATTGAGTGGAGCAACATTGAATTATCATACCTATGATAAGGAGATGTATGCTTTAGTGCGAGCTTTGAAGACTTGGCAACATTATTTATGGCCAAAGGAGTTTGTGATCCACACCGACCATGAGACCTTGAAGTACTTGAAAGGGCAGCAAAAGTTGAATAAAAGACATGCCAAATGGATGGAGTTCATCGAGACTTTTCCATATGTGATCAAGTACAAGAAATGTAAGGAGAATGTGGTAGCCGATGCACTTTCTTGAAGTTATGCGATTCTAACTATTTTAGAAGCAAAGTATCTAGGTTTTGAGCATATCAAGGGCTTATATACTAATGATGATGACTTTGGGAGAGTGTATGAAGCATGTGAACACGTTGCATTTGATAAATTTTGTAGGCATGAAGGTTATCTTTTTCGTGAAAACAAACTATGTTTGTCTAAGTGTTCTTTGCGTGAATTATTGGTGCGAGAAGCGCATAGTGGTGGTTTAATGGTGCATTTTGGCATTAATAAGACTTATGAAGTGCTGCATGTGTTGTAGAAATCTTTCTAGAATATTTTGAAGCTGACAAAACGTTTCCATCAGTCTAGTCTGAGGATTTGCAAACTCTACTATTTAAAGTCTGAAGACCTCCGGACTGCCAGACTCAAGACTCAAAGTCTATTCTCATTGACATTTTCTAATCCGTTGAAGAAAGGCTATCCAGAATTGTGTGTTTCATTAAGGATTTGACCTTATCGACTGGAGAAAATCTCTTGGCTGGATATGACATAACGGATTCCTTTATTCGAATCAAGATTGATTAATGATCCGATGATTGGCGAAGTATACTCGGAAGGTTCTACTTATGGAAACCGAGATCCTGATTGTATAGGCGAGCAGAATTGATGGGCTATCGACATGTTCCTTTAATAGCTCGAATGATCTTCCTAATTGATTCTGTCCAACGGGAAGATTGGAAGAATTCCTTTGGTAAGTGCCAATGGGTATGATGGCATAAATGGGTATATAAGGAAGACATTCCAGTTGTTCGAGAGGGTGCACGATAGAAGAATTCCAAAGTCTGAAGCTCCTTGTTCTTAGTCAATTCATTTACTAAGCGAAATCTTGTATGCAAAAGAGAGTCTATATTGTGAGATACCTTGAGGAAGTGTGGTAGAGTATTTACACTGTGGAATCAAGGGAAAGCATTGCTGTAACATCTCTTTTGTTCATAGTGAAATCTAGTCGGTGGGTGTCGGTGCGGAAAGAGTGGACGTAGGCTTGGAATAAGCCGAACCACTATAAACCTTGTGTTCAATTTTCTCTTCCCTACTCTCTGCTTTACTTTGATCATAATTCATTTTGTTAACTAAAGGAGAACTTCCTTTCTATTGTCTGCCTAGTATTGCTCTTTTATCTCGAGAAATTGTTTTTACACCTATTCACCCCCCTCTAGGTGTTTATACTAGCTATATCAATTGGTATCAGAGTCTGTGTACTCACTTTGTTTGAAGTGTTTTACTTCAGAGTTAAAGATCCATGGCTAGTATGCTAGCTCTAGGGCTGGTCGAAGGGCAAAACAATACCAGACCACCTTACTTTCATGGAAATGATTACAACATCTGGAAAAACAAGATGAAAGCGTTCCTAAGATCAAAGGATCCTCTGGAATGGGACGTTGTAAAAAAATGAATCACTCCTAAAGTTGCATCTGTCTCAGAGAGAGGAAAATAAGTTGTTGAGTCTAGTGAAATGACTCAGGAAAAGATAATCAAGAGACAAGCTCTTGATGCAAAAGCAATTTATTTTTATATTGTGCTTTGTCACCTACGAATATAACAGAATATCTTCTTGTGTTACAGCAAAAGAAGTCTGGGATAGATTACATATTACCTATGAAGAAAATGATCGAGTGAAAGAGACCGGAATTGACATTCTCCTTGGTCAATATGAAGCCTTCAAAATGAAAACATGAGAATCTATGACTGACATGTTTAGTCGTTTTACAGAAATTGTGAATGGTCTTGAAAATCAAGGTCAACCAATTTCGATCCCATGAAGGTAAACAAGCTCTTTGCGTGGACTCTCCAAGGATTGGAATCACATAAAGACCTCAATAAGAGAGACACAAAGAATCATGCCACTATCTCTCGTCGATGAGTTGGTTGGAATTCTTCAGTCTTATGAAGTGAAACGAATCAATGAAGACGAAGATCCTAAAGATTCAGAAAGCTGAACAGAAAAGGAAGAAGATTCAATCCAAAGAAATAGAGTTTTCAAAAGCAACAGACTAAGTCTGTTGAGGATGATGAATTAAACAAAGATGTAGTCTTCTTTGAATGTAAGAAAAATGGACACATCAAACCCAACTATCCTTTTCTGAGGAAGAAGAAAGGAAAAGCTGAAAAGTATCGAAAGGCTCTTAAAGTAGAAACTTGGAGTGATACAGAGTGTGAAGAAAGTGATGATGATTATGCCAATATATGTTTGATGGCACAATCAGATTGATTCAAACTCGAGACAGACTCAAATTCGGCACGGTGAATTTGAGGTCACTACCAAGAAAAAGGTAAAATGGTATCGGATAGTGGATGCTCAAGACATATGACGGGAGATTCAAATTGCTTCATAAAGCTCGTTCAAGTAAATGGTGGAAAAGTCTCATTTAGAGGAAACAACAAAGGAATAATTGTGGGATTTGGAACTGTAAAGATTGGAAACCTCACAATAAGTAATATTTCCCTAGTGGAAGGACTTAACTACAATCTGCTTAGTATTAGTCAGCTGTGTGATACCAGTTTCAAACTAAACTTTCAAGAGGGAATATGTTCAAGAACCAGTAAAGATTCTATTAAGTCATTCATGGGTCGAAGACATGGAAATATCTACCTCTTGGACGTGAAACCAAATGAATCGCAATGCCTAATCTCAATTCAAGACGAAGCAATCTTATGGCACAGAAAGCTTGGGCACATCAATATGAAGCAAATAGCCAAAATTTCAGCTAAGAAGCTTGTTCATGGTCTACCCAATTTATCCTACCAAAAGTCTGATCTTTGCACACCATGCGAATTGGGAAAGCAGGTAAGAAATTCCTTTAAACCAATAAATCAAGTTTCCACTAATCGTGTACTGTAGCTTCTGCATATGAATCTCTTTGACCAACCAGAACTCAGAGCATTGGAGGTAAGAAATATTGCCTAGTAATTGTGGATGACTACTCACGATTTACTTGGGTATATTTCCTGGCAAGTAAGTCTGAAATCTTCTCTTACTTTGAAAAAGTTTGCTAAAAAGGTTCAAAATGAAAAATGGTATGTTATCTCAAGTATAAGAACAGACCATGGAGGTGAATTTGAAAATCAAGATTTTACAAAATTCTGTGATGAATCTGGTTTTCAACATGTGTTCTCCTCTTCATATACTCCAGAGCAAAATGGAGTTGTGGAAAGAAAGAATAGGTCGCTTCAAGAAATGACTAGAACTCTTTTGATTGAAAGTAACATCTTTTCACGATTTTGGGCTGAAACAGTTTCAACAGCATGTTATATTATCAATAGAGTTTTTCTAAAGCCTATTATGAAAAAAACCCCCTATGAGTTATTCAAAGGAAAGAAACCTATTGTTTCATATTTTCATGTGTTTGGATGCAAATGCTTTATATTGAAAAATGCAAATGATCGAGTTGGTAAGTTTGAAGAAAAATCAGACGAATGCATCTTCCTTGGATATTCTACCTCAAGCAAAGCCTACAAAGTCTATAACAAGAAAACTCAATCTGTTGAGGAATCAATGAATGTCAAATTCTAGGATTCTATGCAAAATGAATCTATTCAGACTCATCTTGAAGAATTTGAACTTGTTTCAGACTCTACAAAGTCTAAATCTCAAGAAGCAGCTCAGACTATGAAAGACCAGCAATAAGCGGTTATTGAAGATTCAAATAAATGAAGTGATCATCAACCTAACAAATCAACCAGTAACTAGAAGCATAAGTCCAGTCATCTCAAAGATCTCATTATCGGTGACATTAATGAAGGAATTCACACAAGATCCAAAAGGCGCGAAGAGTCTAGTGTTGTGGCTCTTATTTCTGAAATAGAACCCAAAAGCATAGAAGAAGCTTTATCTGATGAAAGCTGGATTGAAGCTATGCAAGAAGAACTCAGACAATTCAGCATGAATGATGTTTGGGAGTTGACTCATAAACCAAAAGGTAAATCTATTATTGGAGCTAAATGGGTTTTTAGGAACAAGATGAACAAGAAAGGAAAAGTAGTAAGAAACAAAGCAAGACTCGTGGCCAAGGGATATACGCAAGAAGAATTGATAGACTATGACGAGACTTATGCACCAGTAGCAAGGTTAGAAGCAATTCGATTATTACTTGCTTTTGCTTGTTATAAGAATTTCAGGTTATTCCAAATGGACGTCAAAAGTGCTTTCCTGAATGGATTTATCCATGAGGAAGTCCATGTGGAACAACCACCGGGTTTGAAGACCCAAGGAAACCGGACTCGGTATTCGGCCCGAAAAAGGCATTGTATGGTTTAAAGCAAGCACCTCGAGCTTGGTATGACAGCTGAGTAAGTTTTTTTAATTCAAAACGGCTTTGTCAAAGGTAAAGTAGACACTACTCGTTTATCAAAAGAGAAAGAAAAAGTTTTCTGCTTGTTCAAATATATGTTGATGATATTATTTTTGGATCCTCTAATGAAAGTTTGTGCAAGAAATTCTCTAAGTCTATGCGGGATGAATTTGAAATGAGCATGATGGGTGAACTAACCTTCTTTCTTGGACTTCAAGTGAAACAATTGAAGAAAGAGACTTTTATTCATCAAGAAAAATATGCTAATGATCTTGTCAAAAATTTTGGACTAGAAAATTGCAAAAAAACTAACATACTAATGTCAAGTTCCTTGAAGATAGACAAAGATGAAGGAGGAAAGAAAGTTGACCAGAAGCTATACAGGAGTATCATTGGTTTACTTCTTTATCTTACTGCTTCTAGACCTGACATTTTGTTTAGTGTTTGCATTTGTGCTAGATTTCAAGCAGACCCTAAAGAATGTCATCTAAGTGCTGCAAAGCGTATTATCAAATATATTGCTTCAACTTCAAGCCTCGGTCTTTGGTATCCTAAAAATGGAGACTTTACTCTTCTTGGATACTCAGACACAGATCTAGCCGGTTGTAGAGTTGATAGAAAGAGCACCTCGGGTACCTGTCAGTTACTTGGAAGCGGGACAGTGTCTTGGTTTTCAAAGAAACAAAATACGGTAGCTCTTTCTACAGCGAAGCTGCAGTATGTAGCTCTCGGAAGTTGTTGTTCACAAATTATGTGGATAAAACAACAGCTAAGAGACTTTGGAATTGAAGATTTATGCACGGAGATTAACTATGATAACACCAGCGCAATCAATCTTACCAAAAATCCAATTCTTTACTCAAGAGCAAAGCATATAGAGATTCGACATCACTTCATTAGAGATCATGTTTAAAATGGAGAAATTTCGATTCAGTTGGTTGACTCAAAGAATCAACTGGCGGATATATTTACAAAGCCTTTGGAGAAAAATCAATTTGAAATCATCCATTCCAGACTCAACATCTTGAAGCTTGAAGAAGTTAAAGTCTAGAGACTCTTAGACTCAGACAAATAAAGTTCTTGACTGTAAGTTATTTTATTTTCTCTCATATTAAATCTCGGAAAGGTACGATCATCTTTCTATAATTGATTTTTGCTATCTTCAATTTCCGTGAAAAGTGCAATTTTTCCTTTTCAAAAGGAGTTAATTTTTCTTTAAAAATGGCAGTTATCTATTTTTGAAAAGACAGTTATTTTTAAAAGGCATCTTTTACTTTCCATAACGACGTTTAGTATGCCCCTCTTCGACTGACCTATATACAGTCGGTTCCTCTTCGCTTAACTTCAAAAACCCTAAAACGCATCGATCTTCCACTCCTGTCTTCTTCTCTTGTTTAATCTTCGAAAAAGTTGTCATCTTTCTTGGGAAAGTCAAGTTTGGAATCTTTCAAAAAACTATGAAAGATGTCGTCTTCAAGAAAGTCTTTGAGGATCGCAAGCAGGGGACCGCAGAAAATGAGTGAGGGGCCTACTCACTTTGATCTCACCGAGGAAGAGGAGTCTCCCAGTCAGCAGCAGAGCCCACAACATTCTCAGCAGCGTCATTCTCCACTAACTAGTCCACGGGGTGTTGGTCATCGAGAAGAGGAAGAAATCATTGAAGACGTGTTGACACCTAAATTTTGGCGGCCCGTTTATTTATTTAGTGCATAGAAAATTAAGGGTTAATTTTATCCAAAAAAAATTATTAATTAATTGCATTGCATATAGATTCAGGTGCATTTACATTTTTTGCATTTTATTGGATCGGTGGTGAATGGATTCGGATTAGTGGTTCTAAGCTTTAATTTGGCAGGTCGGACTGAGCCCACGAAGCAAGTAATTGGCCCGAGCCCATTTTCTTTAATGACAAAAATTACTTAAATGGAGATTTGAAATGATATTATGGTGGATTTTTGGAATTTAAGAAAATTGGGTTGCAATCTTATCTTTAGGCGATAAAATCAGGAGATGTGAAAAATAAAATAAAATAAGTGATATTGTGTGCGAAAAAGAAATCTTCGCGGATGTTGATTTTAAACGGAAATGAAAACCCTAATCTTCAGCCTATAAAAAGGTTTTTTGCGTAGGGTTTCAGCAGGAGGCCACACATTGAATATACGGCCGCACAATGAGGAGGTTTTATTTTCTCTCGGTTCTAGGTTAAAAAAAAAATTCAAAGCAAGAGGGAAATCGAGCTTCCTTCGTTTCTAGGGTTTTTCATCACATCAAAGAAGCTATTTTGTTTTGGGTTCTTCTTTGTTTTTTTTTTTTTTTTTGGGAAATACATAGAGGCCACATAGACAAAAGACACCGGAAGGAGAGAGAGCCTAAAAGAATACACGGCAGCCATAATTGAGAGCATTGAAGAGCGAGCTTCACCCCCCCCTGGAGGTTCACCATTTTGCAGAAGATGCCAAAAGGAGTCTTCACCGTATGGAGAGATTGACGTAAAAATCCATCAACTTCGCTGTGTCCAGTCCTCGCCTGACGATCGGCAATAGCAGCTTGTTGCACCTATACATGTTCCGCTAGTTGACTCACAATTTAGCTTTGGCAAGTTTTGTTTCCTTGTTTCTTTTGCAGGTTACGTAACTTTCACAATCGCAATCGGCGCCTCCCGGCTATTGACAAGCCTACGATTAAGATATCGCCGGCAACGCACGTCCTGGACGCCCAGGGGAGGATATGATGAGGTCTTCAAGAAATTGAGTGGGGTTGAAGACTCAGTCAAACAGAAAGATACCAGATTGCGAGTGAAAAGAATAGTGGGCGCAACACACGTGACCTTGCGCGGGGAGAAGACGGTGGATGTTGCTATCTTTTTGGTCTTCGTCCACACTCGATGAAAGAAGAGAGCAAAAGTTGTGGTTTTGTGGCCTCGCTTAATGCAAGCAAAAATGAAAAAATATAGAAAAAGCATATTGCGAAGCCTTGATGCCAATACCAGCAGATTGAACAAACAAGCCCGCAAGCCCCTTAGCAAAAACTAGCAAATTATTTTTACTTTGTTTCTCAGCGTACTTCAATTCAGAGAGTTCTTTATCGCTCTTCTTTGTGCAGGTTTTCCAGTGATTGTCCATGCATCAAGGAGCCCCAATAATCCCAAAGGTCTTCTGCGTTCGTTGTCGCCCAAGTCTACCCGCTGTCGCTTGTCCTTGCTGGCATCACCCTCAACGGCCGTGTCGCGAGTTTTGCCGACCACCGACTAGCTCGAGCCGAGAAGTCCACACCAACATGAGTAACTACTGCTGTGAGCCAATCACCTACCGCCATTCCCAATTGCGACCCCGATCGTGTTAGACCCGAATTCGGAAATTATCTTCAAATTTAGGTAAGATACTCGTGCCTAATTTATTCGCCGCCTAATATACGTCTATTAGAATATAACATGCACATTTATAAGTGATAGATGTATTTCTTGATTAAGGTTATTTGCCTAATTCGCAACCGCACGCCAATTTTTTTATTCCATCTATAAGGCTTTAGATGAAATAATTAATCAAGCTGGAATAAAATAGATATCTTGATCTTTAAGGCTTAAGATCAATTTATCTATTTTATTAGCGAAATATTATCCCTTGATTTGAGCGATATGTGATGTCCTTTTTGGGGTAATTTTGAATGGATTTGATCGTTTTTATTTATCTTGAGATATGTTTGAGATAGAATATCACATGTTTAGGGTTATTTGCATATTTAGGCAAAGCATTCTATTTATCATGAATTTCGGAAATAAAAAAATTGGGTTAGATTAGATGCACGTTAGGATATTACTTGTTTTAGGGTTTGCATATTTAGAATAGGAATTTTAATTTCGAATTTCATAAGAATAAAAAAATTCCAAATAAATCAATTTAGGTTGCTAGATTTTAATTTAGGTTGCATGCTTAATTACTTGGCGATTATTAATTTCAAAAATTAATAAAAACAGCAAAAAAAATCATCATGCATATGTCATGTAGAATTAGGACATATTTTGCACATCATTGCATATTAGGATTAAAATTGCACTTAGTTTAATTTTAGATAATAGTTTTTTTAAATTTATTATAAGTGTAGGTATTTTATCAAATAGATTGCATTTTAGGATTATTTAGGTTAAGATAATATTTTAGTTAAAATTAGGATTTGGCTCAACCTAATTCCTAATATAAACTAATTAGGATCTTAATCTAATTAGGTAATTTTCACATTTCACCTAATTTCGAATTTCATGAAAAATACAAAAAATGCCATAGGTTGAATTAGTTTTATTTTCTAGGATAGATTGCATTCTTTTAGGAAAAAAGAAAGAAATGAAAGAAAAGGAAAATGTCACGTGCACATCATTAGGATTAGATTCATTGAAATGCATGTCATGTGGTAGTTGTTGCTAGGCCCATCCAACTAGAAGTTACATGTCATTAGAGTTAGGTTATTTAGTTAATATTGCATCGCATATTGCATAATTTTCATTAAATAAGTGAAAACAAAAAAAAGAAGAAGAGAGAATTTGCGCGTTAATTAGAAACCATATCCAAGGTTGTTGATGTGGATTTTAAATTAATATTGCAGATGCTTTCGTTGCTACGAGGTAAGTCCTGCATTTTCTATTTGCTTTATTGGGTGTTAAATTGATGGATTGCGCACCCGCATGATCGCCTCACATGTTAGGGAAATAAATTTAAAATCAATCCAAAATGCTTGCCAAACATTTTTCAAAATAAAAATAAAGGTATCGAAAGGGCATTAGAGAAATCTAGTGTAACCAAGTCCCCGTACCCATAGTCTCTGGTTCGTAGAAATAAAGTGAATCTCCCGTTACTTTACTTGGGTTTCTAATCGACCCACCAAAAATAGATTAGTGGCGACTCCTAATTGAAAAATCATTTGCATGTTATAAACTTGAACCTAAGTCGCGAATTGGTATAGGCTTGGGAGAGCCCGAGTTAAGTCTAGACTTAACAATCAATTAGCCAAACCCTAAGTGGTTCACACCCGAAAAATTGGTCGCGACAAGGCGCAGATCCTGTAAGAATTCAAAAGCCCTCTTTTATTTATAAGCTTTACCGTGCTTTAAAGAGGACCGGTACTCCATTGAACTACATCGATGAGTTTCTTAAGGACAAGGGGTATGTGAAGAGTACATCTTTTTGCGAAATATGGAGCGTTTGGGAATTGCTCCTAAGGGGTTGGCAGAAGAAACCCTTGCAAATATCCCAAGTGATCCGTGTGTTGGAGGAGTGAATCCGATAGATGGGAATGATGATGACAAGTTATTCAGTCAATTTCAACCGAGAATGGGTGTTGCGGCAAAAATCCGAGGAAAAAGGACAGACTTGTTTCAATTGAAAGAACAGAAGAATCTATACTCCAAATTGTTGAAGCGTGGGGTGATAAACCCTAGGAGTGTGGACTTTGATTTTCTTGATGCTGTGAATGTTAATTTGAGGGAAAAGTTCAGTCTTCTTCAACTTGAACAGTTTTGTTCTGATACTACAGAAGTCTATGCTGAACTAACTGCATATTTCTATTCGAATCTTAGTTTCTTGAATGCGAATAGAATCTCTTTTAGTGTCCAAGATCAGGACTTTGTGGTGGATGTAGATATGCTGGCTGATGTGATTGGGGTTGAGAGAGAGAGAGAGAGAGAGATATCAACCTATTAATGTCTCTATTGCTCGTGCCACATTGGAACTTGTTAAGGATAGAAGGATAGTGGGAAGGATTTCCTACTCAAGGATGCGTGCGTTCAACATTCTGCTTCACAAGATTGTGATTAATTGCCTCAGATTGAAATCTACTTCCAAGACTGATGTTTTAAACTCAGAGGCAAAGTTGTTGTACGCCATCAATGCTGGGAAAAAGTTTTCTCTTCCTCACACTATTTTGTTCCACATGTATAGAGCAGTGGTGAAGGACAAGGGTCAACTTCCTTATCTAGCTCTTGTGTCAAAGTTATTCAGACATTTGAATGTTCAGCCTCCACAAATTCTCTATGTTCGATCGTGTGATAAAATGGTGGTAGGACTGAAAATGGTGTCCAAAATGCGTCTGAAGGAACTTAACAAGGCGTTGGAGAAATTCAAGGGACAACCCCTGCCGAGCCTCATCAAGTCTCTTCGGCAGCAAAAAGGAAAGGGAAGAAGCCCATGGTTGCTCCATCCAAAAAGAGAAGAGCTCTCATCATTAAGGATGAAGATGATGAGGATGACATCACCTTTCTGCTATGGCGTTGAAGAACCTAAGTCGTTCTGTTCCAGAATCAATGGAATGATAGGAGAAAGAAGCAGATGAGAAAGAAGCAGAGGAGAAAGAAACAGAGGAGAGAGAAGCTGAAGAAAGAAACGCAGAGGAGGAAAGGTTTGAAGAAGAAGAAGAAGAAGAAGAAGAAAGAGGAAATCAAGAGGAAGGAGAACATGAGGAACACTCTTCTTCACCTAAAGGCATGGAAACAGGGGGAGATAGTGAGAAAAGAGGAATGTCCTCATATCTACTACCAGTGAAGGAGTCAGCCGCTCTCCAGCAGATCCAGAGGACATCCATGCCTCTCAATTTCCTAAGTAAGGACATGATGCTTCATCGCCAAATCTGCGTGACTATGCTGATTTGCCATCGTCTGCTTTTACTCCATCTGATCGTGCGAAGCGATGCTTGGCGATAATTCAGCAGATTTTCGCAGAATTCTTGATGTTCTCTTGGAAATGCGGGGTCAGATATATGTTTTGGGATGCGAAGTTCAGAACTTGCAGAATGTAGGACAAGCTTCTTCAGTTTCCTTGAATGATCAGATCCAAGCCATTGCTCTTCAAATTCAAGCAACTACTAAGGGTGAAGAGGTGGCTCAACTGAAGGAAGAATTGAAAAAGCTGGAAGGCATCGTCCGGTTAATGGGAGATTTTCAGCTTGTTCGTGTTCCCAAGCAATCTTGACTCTATTTCAATCTCAAACTTTTTTTATGATGACAAAAAGGGGGAGAAATGCGAGATTTGAAAACTTTGAACTTAAACTTGTTGAACTTTTAGTTTGTTTTAATGTTTGACTTGACTCGTGTGTCTAGATATGGACTGAATTTGGATTTGGATTTGACTGCTTATATTAAGTACTATTGATATCTTATGAATGGCTTTACTCTCATGCAAGACTAACCTATTTTCTGTGGTTGCAGATTCTAGTGTTATCATTAAGCCATTAATCTTTATGAGATATCCATATTTGCTTGAGTAATGTTTTGCAGGTTAAAGTTATTCAAATCTGCAGGAAAGTTTTGTCACCATCAAAAAGGGGGAGATTGTTGGAGAAATATTTCTAGAATATTTTGAAGGCGACAAAACGTTTCCATCAGTCTAGTCTGAAGATTTGTAAACTCTACTATTTAAAGTCTGAAGACCTCCAGATTACTAGACTCAAGACTCAAAATCTATTCTCATTGACAGTTTCTAATCCATTGAATAAAGGTTATCCAGAACTGTGTGTTTCATTAAGGATTTGACCTTATCGACTGGAGAAGATCTCTTGACTGGATATGACATAACAGATTCCTTTATTCGAATCAAGATTGATTAAGGATCCGATGATTGGCGAAGTATACTTGGAAGGTTCTACTTATGGAAACCGAAATCCTGATTGTATAGGCGAGCATGATTGATGGGCTATCGACATGTTCCTTTAATAGCTCGAATGATCTTCCTAATTGATTCTATCCAACGGGAAGATTGGAAGAATTCCTTTGGTAAGTGCCAACGGGTATGATGGCATAAATGAGTATATAAGGAAGACGTTCCAGTTGTTTGAGAGGGTGCACGATAGAAGAATTCCAAAGTCTGAAGCTCCTTGTTCTTAGTCAATTCATTTACTGAGCGAAATCTTGTACGCAAAAGAGAGTCTATATTTTGAGATACCTTAAGGAAGTATGGTAGAGTATCTACACTGTGGAATCAAGGGAAAGCATTGCTGTAACATCTCTTTTATTCATAGTGAAATCCAGCCGGTGGGCTGTCAGTGCGGAAGAGTGGACGTAGGCTTGGAATAAGCTGAACTACTATAAACCTTGTGTTCAATTTTCTCTTATCTACTCTCTGCTTTACTTTGATCATAATTCGTTTTGTTAACTAAAGGAGAACTTCCTTTCTATTGTCTGCCTAATATTGCTCTTTTATTTCGAGAAATTGTTTTTACACATATTCACCCTCTCTAGGTACTTATACTAGCTATATCAACATGAACATTTTTATTGGCCACATATGAAGAAAGATGTCACACGTATTTGTGAGAGATACATTGCTTGTAAGCAATCGAAGTCTACAACTAAACCGCATGGCTTGTATACACCATTACCTATTCCAACGCATCCTTGGATTGATATTTCTATGAATTTTGTGTTAGGATTGCCTAGGTCTAAGTATGGTAGAGATTCTATTTATGTGGTTGTTGATCAGTTTTCAAAGATGGCTCATTTTATACCTTGTCATAAAACTGATGATGCATCTCATGTTGCTAATTTGTTCTTTAAGGAGGTTGTATGTTTGCATGGCATGCTTACATCGATTGTTTCAGATCGAGATTCTAAATTTCTTAGCTACTTTTGGAAAACATTATGGAAATAACTAGGAACACGGTTATTATTTTCTACTACTTATCATTCACAGACCGATGATCAAACCGAGGTAGTTAATAGAACTTTAGGGGTATTGTTGCGTGCTATTATTAAAAAGAACATAAAATCTTGGGAAGATTGTCTACCACATTTTGAATTTGCATATAATAGGAGCATGCATTATGCTACTAAATGTACACCATTTGAAGTTGTCTATGGTTTTAATCCATTAACTCTGTTAGATTTAACCCCTTTACCTATTGATGAGCATGTGGATTTAGATGGAGCAAAGAAAGCTGAATTTGTCAAGACATCGCATGAGAAGACGCGCATAAATATTGAGCGCAAGACTGAGCAATATGCAAGGCAAGCCAACAAAGGGCGCAAGGAAGTGGTGTTTGAATCCGGCGATTGAGTTTGGGTTCATATGCGCAAAGAGAGATTTCCTGAGTAGCGACATTCTAAGTTATTACCACGAGGGGATGGACCATTCATGGTTTTGGAAAGAGTTAACAATAATGCTTACAAGCTTGATCTTCCAAGTAAGTATGACATTAGTGCCACATTGAATGTTTCTGACTTGACTCTTTTCGATGTCAGTGGTGATTTGAGGACAAATCCTTTGCATGGGGGAGGGAATGATGTGGACATCGAGCCATATCGAGGAGGAGATGCTAGGGATCCATTATCTATTCATATTGGTTCGATTACTCGAGCGCGGGCCAAATAATTCAAGCAAGCTGTTGGTGTCATGGTTCGTGATCTTTGGCATGAAGATGACCTTGGATTAAATCTTGAAGAATCTTGGAAATCTTGGTGCAATTTAATTATCTGGTCACCAAATAATTGACCAAGTCAATTTATATATATTCTTGTTTAAGAATATTTTAGAATAGGAATATTCTAGAATATGACGCATTAGATTTTAGGGTTTATGTGGCAGCCTATATAAAGGATTTGCCAAATTTCTTTGGAGACAGATATATTTTATTTTTTATGAAAAGAATTGAGAGGTTCTCTTTTACTGTTCTTTTGAGGACTTGACCTAATCAAGATTCTCTTGTAGCGGTCAATTCGACTTACCGAGCGAGATAGCAAATTCTTTCGCTCGTGGCGTCTATAACGTTGGTTGGTTGACACGTGTTCATCAACAGGTCACGTTCATACCGAGATTGCCAATCACAAGTTTGATTGGAGGTCGAGGTTTGCAATTCGCACCATCTGGGCCTTCGTAGAACGATCCTTTTGCAACGGTTCACATCACAATGTTCTCTCGAGGCCATGATCTTGTTGTCGAACAGTTGCTCCTTTGCAAACAAGTGCTAGTTGTTCCACCATCTCAGTTGCTCAGTTCTCTAGTGGCTTTGAACTTGTAATTATATCTTGATGCTCCTCATGCATTCAACTTTCCTCCAATACCCTCATAGTTTATCAATGTTGTTAGTGAACATCCTCATCAATCATCATCGACCACATGTCGTCATATATCGACAACCGATTGGTGACAATCATCATATTCACCAACATTGATACTTAGCTGTTGACAATGGGTCATGTGCTTAACGATATTTGATGCTCTAATCATATGTCTCCTCATGTCAATAACCTGATCATTTTTTGGTGCAAATAGTACTTCATCTTATTAATAATAATTACATATTTACTAAAAAAATGTTATAGCGTTTTAATGTTTAGATACTTTTAAGCCTACCAATCTCAAATTGGAATGAATTTTGCTTTCTACTCCTTGACGCTTTAAAATCTTAGATCTTGCATATTTTGACTTTATTGTGGATTGTTTCTTTTAATAATGCCAACGGATCTTCAAATCTGTCCTATGTCACTCGAACTTAGCAATTAACGTATTAAGTATCAATCAATCTGACTGAAGAAGGTGCTTTTTCTTTGCCCAATGCACAAGTGATAATTGCAAGGAGAAGCGCAGCAGAAAACAAGCATTTAATTTCTATAAGTACTACATTAAAAAAAAAAAAAGGATTTTGAGACAAAATCATTGGTACACCTTAAAGTCAGAAATTGAATGTGGTAAGACGCCTTCTATCTACACGGGCTCATCATTGGCAATTTATAGTCATTTAGGCCCTGTTTGTTTGTGTTCATTTTTTTGTTTATGAACACAAATCTTATTTTTTGTTCCGGGGAACAAAAAAAACAGAAATGCGTTTGTTTGCGGTTTTATTCAAAATCTATTTTTTTGTTCCTGGGAACAAATTTGGAACAAAAATAAAAAACAAAAAAAAACTTGTTTATTGTTTCGTAACACTTCGAGAAATAAATTTTCTATCTCCTCGTTTTTTTCTTCTCTTTCTTTTCTTTTTCTTTTCTTCTTCTTTTTTCTTTGGCTAGTCTCGGCCATGACTGGCGACCGGCCATCAAGGGTCGGTGATCTTGCCGGAGTGTTGCCGGCCCTTGGTGAGGCTCGGCCTCGCCTTGGCTGGGCGAGCTCTAGCTCGCCCGGATCCAACGAGGCCGCCGGCCCCTCGTCGGCGATCACCGACCATGGTCGAGGTTGGCGACCGGCCAAAGGGAAGAAAAAAAAAAAAAAAGAAAAAAAGGAAAAATAAAATATTAAAAAATTAAAAGAAACAAAAAAGAACACAAATTTACCAAACATGTTTCTATTCCTTTTTTATCCCAGGAACAAGTTTACCAAACGCGTTTTTTGTTAAAAAATTGTGCCCTAGAACAGAAATAATTTTTCTATTTCTGTTCCCTAGAATAATTTTTGAACAGAAACATTATCAAATGCACCCTTATTGATAGTTCCTTTTTATCGTTGCCATTAAGTAAATTTGACTCTTGAATTCTATGTATTTATCGATCGAATTATTTTAATCATTACACTTTACTTATTTTTATTATGTGAATTTCCTTATTTGGTGACATTATTTTTGTTCATTAAGGTTTCCTCCACATTATATGTAATATATCTATTTCAACTTAGGAGAAACTATTTGTAAAAACTCATTGACTTCTCTATTGTTAAGGTTTTAAGTTAATATTCTAAATATCAATGCACCTTAAAATAACTAAATATCTAACTAGAAAGTCCTTTGAAAAGAGTAATTTACCCACAAGTCAAAATTAAAAATAATATGCAGTGATTTGGTTAATACATCAACTACATCTTCTAATGATTATATGTCTAACGAGCTTGATTAGGTGGTGTGAAATATGTGCTTTAGTGCAGAAGCTGTCTCGGTAAATGTGACTAATATCAGTCAAGGTTCTACACTTGCTATTCCATCTTTCTTCGAAATACCTTGTGCAACTTCCATGAAAGTCGGACCGTATGATCAGCGGGTCCAGCAAAGGGGGTAGAATTACCGAGAATCTACTTCTGCATTTCAGCTTATATTTCATCTTTCTTTTTATTCTTCCTACAGTTGATTCAAATAATTCACCCCAAAATTGTCCCTTAGTGAGGGCATCATCTTCCCGCCTTCTTCCCGCTCATTTTCCCTCGCTCTAACTTCTTGAGTTTCTCAAGCCATTTTTTTCGTACCAGTTTGCATAGAGATTCCCTTATTGAAAGTCTGCAGGGTGTTTCCTCTTCCATCGACACAAGCTCCACCTCGTCTAAAGTATGCCTTCACGCGTCTTTGTGGGGCAAAAAGCCATCGTCCGTCACGTGTTTTCTTCGGTGCTCTTACTCCTTTTAAGCTTCAACATTCTAGATATAAGGGATCCATTAAGGGAAGATCCCTCTATGCCTTCTTTCTAGCCTCCTGAAATTTTGAGTGAGATCCAAAGGGATAGACTGATCATATTTCGCAATCCTTGAACCGAATCGAGTCCACAGAGCCAGCCTTCTTAATCTCTCTTTCTTGTTTTTGTCCCCAAGTTCCCTGCTCTATGGCCTCTTCCAAAAAGAATTACCATGTGTTTGTGAGTTTCAGAGGCACGGACGTCCGCAACAACTTCCTTCATGATCTCTATGCAGCTCTGAATCATAAAGGGATATACACTTTTGTGGATAGCGTGGAGCTCAGGAAAGGAGAGCAAATATCGCCGGCACTTATGAGGGCGATTGAGGAATCGCGCCTCGCAATCATCATTTTCTCCAAGGACTACGATTCCTCAAGGTGGTGTTTGGAAGAGTTGGCTAAGATCATGGAGTGCAAGGCACAGAAGGAGCTGATTGTGTTGCTGGTGTTTTACAAAGTGGAACCAAGAGAAGTGAGACGGGCAATAAAGGGTTATGGGAGAGCTATGGCTAAGCATGAGTCCGATTCTGAGAAGGATCCAAAGGCAGTGGAGACATGGAAGAAGGCTCTCTTCGATGCCGGTAACTTGTCTGGTTGGGTTTGCAATGATGGGTAAGTAATTGATGTGACGCACTGCTCTGCCATTGTTAGCTGGTGATTGTTTGTTATATGTCAAATTGTATGCAGAGAACCTACAGCTGAAAAACTGATAGATATTGTTAAATCGGTCTTTTTAACTGAAGGTACTATGCGGAGATGTGCTAAGACGGTAGACACAGTAGTTGAATATCAAAACTTCAAGCTAGCAGATTGTTTGAAGTCGATTCTTTCTGTGTGGACGATGAGAAATTTTTGTTTAAGATAAATCGTGCATTCCATAATATCCGAGTCATTTTGTCTTCAGGCGCAGGTTCACCCTAATGTGTTGCTCCTTTTCGTATTATTAGTTGCTAATCTTGTTATCTAATTTTCCTTATGACGATAGAGTTTGAATTCCTGCCATGGCTTTGAAATGCTAAAATATGTTTCTCTTTCTTTTGAGTGCTTATCAGAGATGAAGCAGAGCTCATACAAAGCATCGTAAAGGAATTACCAATTCATCTAGAGCGAACACCCTTGCATGTTGCTGAGTATCTGGTTGGGATAGATTCCCGAGTTGAAGAACTAATATCATTGTCGCAAAAAGAGTCGGATGGTGATGATGTTCTCATGATAGGTATATGGGGACCTGGAGGTATAGGGAAGACGACGATTGCTAAAGCCACATATAATGCTATTGAGAGACACTTTCAGGGATCTATATTTTTGGAGCGAGTTAGAGAAACTTCAAACAAATGCAGTCTAGTTGAGTTGCAAAAAAGACTTCTTTCTCAAATCTTACCTCCTAAACATCCATCAGTCCATAGTGTCGCTGAAGGAGTTAGTTTGATAAAGGAAAGACTTTATTGTAAGAAGGTTCTCTTGGTTCTTGATGATGTTGACCATTCGTGTCAACCGAATGCATTAGCTGGAGGAGGTAATTGGTTTGGCAAAGGAAGTAGAATCTTTATAACAACAAGGGATAAACATTTGGTTACTTCTTCTCATTGCATGAATCGCGTGTATCCAGTTAAAACTTTAGACAGCCATGAGGCACTAGACCTTTTTGTTTGGCATGCCTTTCAAAACAGCAAAAAAACTGAAATAAGAACGGATCTCATATATAGAGCACTACGTTGCGCTAGTGGCCTTCCATTAGCCCTCGAAGCGTTGGGTTCATTCTTACGTGGAAGAAACGAACCAGCATGGGAAAGTGAGCTGTGTAAACTCTCCAAGAGTCCTGACAGAGTTATCAATCAAGTTCTGAAGATAAGCTTCGATGGATTGGAGAATGACGAGAAGGAGATTTTCCTCGACATTGCTTGTTTCTTTAAAAGAAAAAGTATAAAATACATCAAAAAAGTTCTCAACAGCTGTGGCTTTGAGACAACTATAGGAATAGAAACTCTCATTGACAGGTCCTTGATAAGAAAGGAGCATGGGACCCTGCAAATGCATGATTTGGTTCAATTGATGGGTAAGAATATTGTTATGCAGGACTATCCTAAAAATCCTGGGCGACACAGCAGATTATGGCTTTTTGAAGATGTTATGGACATTCTATGTGAAGATAAGGTAAAAGTTGTTTATGTAAACATTGTTATATCTCATTTTCATGTTACTTTGATTTGGTCAGTATATTATAAATCTCAGTGGAAATTTTGTATGACAACTGAATTTGCTCAATTACGGACAGGGAACGGAAGCAATAGAGGCCATGGTGTTGGACTTGCTCACACCAGAAGAGGGAACTTTGAGTCTTGAAGAGATAACCATAAAGGCTGATGCTTTTGAAAAAATGACGAACTTGAGAATGCTCATCTTGCCTGAAGTGCATATCTCTTCAGAAGGTCCTATCCGTCTCCCTAGTAACCTAAGATGGCTTAAATGGCCCAATGCCCCATTTCTAGAATTTGGCTTTGGTCCAAAGAAACTTGTTGGACTTGATATCCAAAAAAGTCATATCAGACAATTTGACGGCAAATTTAAGGTTAGCGCTAGTGATAACTAGCTTTTCCCTTTTTATAACTACAAATATTTTCAAAGCCTAATGATTGTATTGATATTTTTCTTTTCCAGAATTTTATATGGTTGAAGTATATCAATTTCAGTCAATGCAAGTCCCTGGTTAGTGCTCCTGAACTTTCATCAATTCCAAATCTGGAGAGGTTGAATCTTGATGGGTGCGAAAGCTTGGTGGAGGTTCACCAATCCGTCACATGTCACAACAAGTTAAAATTTTTGTCACTACAGTTTTGCTCTAACCTCAGTAACTTTCCTCACACACTCAAAGGCAAAATCTCTTCAAACCCTCGATCTCTTTGGTTGCTCTAAACTCGAGAAGTTCTCTGATATACCGGAAAAGATGGAACATCTAGAAGAGCTTGATCTAGGTTGGACAGCTATCAAAGAATTGCCTGCATCAGTTGAAAATCTTCTCTATGTGAAGATAATAAATTTAGCAAAATGCAAAAGACTCCCAACGCTCCCCTCAAGTGTTTATAAATTGCAAAATCTCAAGAATCTGAATCTTGGAGGTTGCTCCAATTTTGTTATGTTTCCAAAGAACTTGGAGGATTCAACTAATCCTAATGGCAATTCGGGATTCCAAAAATTAAAGTGGCTAGATCTTAATGGCTGCAATCTCTCAGAAGTAGAGTTCCTCGAGAGTCCTTCCTGTTTTCCCAAATTGGGGGGCCTAAGTCTTTCCGGAAACAAGCTTACTCATCTGCCAACATGCATCGACAAATACGATGATTTGGAACACTTGGATGTGCATAACTGCAAACAGCTACAAAAGATTCCTCAACTTCCGCCAAATGTGCATGTCCTATGGGCAAATGGTTGCAGATCTCTACGAGAGTTCCTAGATTTGTCGAGTCTCTCCTCCAGTTGCCGTGTGGTTGAGTTGTACTCATGTCGTGAATTATTCCGCGAAGGGGCAAATACGGCTAATTTGTTATCGCTCAAGGTTAGACTCTCTCTCTCTCTCTCTCATGCACTCACTAACTTTGAATGCTTGATATGCGAACTATTTGTATAACAGGAGCTCCCGAAGATGAGAATCGTTAGCATTATCCTGAGTGGAAGAGAGATGCCAGAATGGTTTCTCCGTTGTAAAGACAATTCCATATCTTTCATGGTTCCCGGTGACCTGAATGACAAGTTCTTAGGAGTAGCACTCTGTATTGTTCTTGGCCTGAAGGAAGGAAAAGCAGCCGATGTTAGATGCGACATCCATATGGGTGGCCAAGGGTTCCATGGCGTGAGAAGACGGTTTCCTTTGATGAAATCTGATACTGTGTGGATTGAATATTTCTCACGCAGCACGTTTCTTTTAGGAGAGAAGCTTCCGCCAGACGATCAGAGCCATTTCCAAGTTCACCTCAATGTATTAGGAGGAAAATTGATTAAGTGGGGATTCCGTGCTATAAACGAGCAAGAGGAGGATGATCTGAAGATCTTGCCCCAACACCATCAGCCGAATGAAACAAATCAGTCTTTGGAGGAAAGAAAGTCAGAAGAAGACATTTGGTTCGGCACCGAGGAAGACGAAAGTTCAAGTGAAACAGATGATGAATGTAACAAAGAAAAGCTCTCTCAGCCGAATGAAACAAATTGGTCTTCGGAGGAAAGAGACTCAGAAGAAGACAAATGGATAGACACCGAGGAAGAAGAAAGTTCAAGTGAAACAGAGGATGAATATTACAGAGAAATGCTCTTCAAATATGTACGGGATTGTTATTGTTCTACCGCAGAAAGTGCCTGTCGGAGCTTCAACTCAAGGAAGAAGCTAACATTTGGGTCATTCTCGGGACTAAATAAATTTAGAAGAAGTATTTACAGCAAAGAAAGATACAGATAGAGAGTTCAAGTTAAACAGATGATGAATCTTGATGCATTTTGCTTTTCCCTTTTTTCCGTCCCTACTAGATGTTTTTGATCGTCTGCTCCTTCGATTCACATTCAGAATCATTATGAAATACAGGTTTCATATCATTCTACCGACATGGTTGAAGTTGAGGAGCTTTCTTTTTCCCTCTCTTTTGTGATTCATGATGCGGAGTGCATTAATACAAAATTAAGTGGATGCTTGTTGAATGACCATGGTCTTCCAAGTTGCTATGAAACTCATCACGTAGACCTCACCTCTGTCGCCTCTCTTCATCCAATCAATGACGCCAATACTTCATGCTCAATAATTCTGAGATGGTAAGTTTCGCTCAATCTAATGTGATCTTCATCTTTTTGGAAGTGTCGATCTGATTGTGTCAAAGATCAAAAGGTCTATGCAGAGAAGACTAGTTGATTCTTCTTATTTACTAGCTGGATTGCATTCTCTCCCACTTCTTTTTAACGTTAATTAGACACATCACTTTAACCTAGCTGTCACATCAAGTGTCTTACCATGTCCGTGTCGATTCTCAAGCTTCGACAGCACTTTTATGCAACCAATATCTCATACACTGAAAGGCAACTTAAAACAAATGCGAAGCAACAATGTCACCCACTAATCTCTCTAGTGAAATGGCTATTTCGTATGATGAAATTGACGTTGTGAGGATCTTCATTTCAATTCACATCCGGTCACTCCCACCATGCTCTCTACCTCATTAACAACACTTGGGATCCAATCATCTCCGTTCCCGTTGGAACCGAAGAGTGAGAGAGAGATATGCAGATGGTCATGGAATATAACCATCAATTGGCATGAAGCGAACTTGCACAATCTGGCAACAGGAGCATATCAACTAGGCCACAAGGTTTTTTTTTTTTTTTTTTCATTTTTTCTTGTTATGGATGCAATGTTGCTGGATGATGGACACACCATTGCTACAAAATACACGAAAGTTCATTTATCATCTTTTCATTCCTTAAAAACCGATCGTCCAGCTCATTTCTTTTCATTTTATTATAATTATTAGAATAATTTTGTTAATGAGAATCCTAAGAGTACTTATTAAGCACCCAATCGACGAAATTTTATAATATCTAATGTGCAGACAGTCCTTATCATAACCCTGCCAAATTGGAAGTGAACAGACATAAGCAATCCCAAAAGGAGAAAGGATTTGACTGTTGACTTGAGTGGGGGGCAATGCAGTGGGATTATCCAGTTCAAAGTTGCAATGCCAGGTCATCTCCACGTCAGATGCAAATCCGAACTCTTCTATCCGCTCAAACAACGTCGCATAAAAGCATCATCCTCTTCCCTACCGAGAAAACATTGAGTGGTCCCGGACCGCCAAATCAGCGTCATCTCGGATTACTCAGATTGTGACACGTGGAGGTGTGGGGGTGGCTCACCAGCAAATGAATTTATGCATAAAGATAGTTTCATTTCTCTCTCACTAGCCTGCACCCACTAGCCCCCCAATGCTTTCTCTCTCCTGCTCTGCACACATTTATTTTTTTGCCTTACATTCTCTTTCCTCCTCGTCCTTTCCTTATCTGAAGAAGAAGAAAGAAGAGCAACCCTCTTTGTTGGAATATAATATGCGGAAATGACAGGATCTTGCAATTTACGTCAACGCGAAATTACCAGAGAAATAAATGAGAAAAATAAGGACACTAGAAATTTACATGATTCGGTCCGAGTATTGGTACTTACGTCCACAGGAAGAGCTCGCAACAAATAATCCACTATAATTGGAGAATCTGAGTTTACAATTACTCACACACTCGAGTGTTTCCCATACCTAGATTTAACCCAAAACCCAAAGTGTTTATAAATAAACAACTCACTTAGGTATAAACTCGCGGTACAAAATTACCACGCGTTCAAGCTTTAAACAAAATGCTCTACGTACACCAAAATCAGAAACTCTAGCGTTCGTATTTGGTCGGCATATATACGGTGTTGACACCTAAATTTTTGCAAAAAAAAAAATTAAAAAAATAATTGCATGACACATTTATCTTATATTATTGGACCGATGGTGAGCGCAAGATTTTTCACATATTCCACTAAGATTTTTCATATTAAGGTAATATACACTAAGGGATATATTTTCAAGTAGAAAGGAAATTTTCGGATGGAATATGTAAAAAATACAATAGAGAATATCGCGCGGAGTGCAACGATATTTTCAGGGGATTATGCACAAGCAAAATTAGAAATAAAATATGCCACAAAGGTCAAAATTTTTCCCCTATAAAAAGTGTTGGTCATGTACGGACAAGGGGAGGAGAATTCGAAAAAAATTTTAGAGTAAAAACGTGAGGGGGCTTCTCTTCGATCTAGGTAAAAAAAAAAAAAAAAAAAAAGCACAATACGAAGAGAAGAGAAATGTTTTCTTTTGGGGTTTTTTTCGAGGTCAAAAGGAAAAAGTGAAAGAAGAAACAGTGAGGAGACGTGAGAGAGAGAAAAAAGAAAAGAGAGGAAAAGGGGTGCAGCGTTGTCTTCCTCACGATGAGCTTACCCCACTCGACGCCAGCAGTTGCCGACTTCCCTCCTCGAGCGCTGCGCCCGGCACCACTTGTCACGCCCTGATCCTCGAGCATGCACCATCCTTCTACTTGGTTGATTTTAGAATGTGATATTCCAGGACTATGTATCACCGACCCTTTCATTTAATACACATGCGGAAACAATTATAAATCCCTAGACAATAAAACAGTGGGATAGAAATGTAAGGTCATATTTTTCATATTGAAAATTCATAACCACACTTTTATATAAACACTTCATAGTATTCCACAATACTATATACATAAGTTTGATCTAACATCTATTCACATACAGATAAGGTCTGACAAAACAAGATAGGATCTCAGTCCTCATATGGGTTGTACTTGGGATCATCATCCCGATCCTCCTCAAACTCTTCTTCACTAAGCTTGTTTCCTCCAAGCTCTTTGTCTTTTTCTGGCTCGTCGTCCTCTTCTGATTCCTCCCCCTCAGGCTCATCTACGGGCCTGAAATGGTTATATAATAATCATTGAGACTACGTCTCAGTAAGTTCTACCTCACTAAGACTCAATTAGGAAACCAATACGCCACAAGATTGCCTAAACATAGCACGAGTTAGAAGACTTACCTTGGCATCAATCACGGCCTGCAATTCAAGGTTATGTATAGATGCTTCATATATATTACATCAAACAATCAGTCAATTCACAACAATCAGATCAAATCATTGATCAATCGATTTAGTCGATTACATGTTAGTCGGACCATTTCTAGGTCAATTCAATCAATACTATATATTCCTCTATCCCTGATGGAACATCTAGTCATCAAGTCTACGTGCATTCTCTCAGGATGACATACCAAGTCTCTGAGCCCACGTACCGTTTCCAAGACGACACACTTACTCAAAGGGCCCACGTGCATACTCTTAGGTGACCTCTTCGCCAAGGTGATGCATTGATTCACCGAGCCCACGAGTCCTTTTCACGATGCCGTACTCAACCTTGGACCCACGTGCAATCTCTAAGGCACTAGTTCACCAAAGTGATGATCAAATCACCAAGCCCACGTGTCCTTTCACGATGCCATACTCAACCTTGGACCCACATGCATTCTCTAAGGCACTAGTTCACCAAAGTGATGTATCAAATCACCGAGTCCACGTGTTCTTTTCACAATGCCGTACTCAACCTTGGACCCACGTGCATTTTCTAAGGCACTAGTTCGCCAAAGTGATGCATCAAATCACCGAGCCCACGTGCCCTTTTAACGATGCCACACTTAACCTCCACTCGACTATCGATGCTGACAATGATACCCGATCATTTCCCAAGCAAATAATAAAAAACAACCACTTAGGAACATATCCTAAAAATCCACAATTAAATCAGTTCGGCACGATTCGAAGCTCAATTAAATAAACGGACTGCACCACGACGATCAGCATGAAATTTCGGTCACCGGCCATCCTGGTTGAATTTCTAGAAAAATAATTAATTAATTAATTAATTTCGAAAATTAAATTAAATACTAAAAATCCAATTTATGCCCGTATTGCCTAATTGAAGCCCAATAAGGGTTGGGAAAAATCCCAAGATACATTCAATAAATAGTAGACTATGTCTACTTGCTAATTGCACAATCAAAATGTCTAATATGCATCACAATTAATAAATAATCACTAATCTACTCTAATCTAACCACCTAATTGCACTTAATTAAATCTAATCAAACATTAAGCATAATTAGTCCACTAAGCAAGGATTAGTGAGATTACTCACCGGAATTTCGCGCAAATCGGTTCAAGGCGACGGGGGATGACACGAGGGTCGTTTCTTCTCAAAGCAAGTCTCGGGTTCGGGGCCCGGAAACGCCCCAAAATTGGGCCAAAGGGTGCTGGAAACCCACTAACCAGTTGCTGTTCTTGGCTGTCCGAAGTTGGTCCGGTGGCTAAGATGGTGAGGCAAGGCCGGCGGAGGGTGGGTGCAGCTCCGGTGAGGCCGAACGGTGGCCGAGGTGGTCGGGCAACGGCCTGAGGTGGCCGAACGAGGCTAGGCAGAGGTGACTGGAGCTGGATGGTGCTGGACTAGTGTGAGGGGAGATGGACGGCAGCTCGGTGGTGTTGGTGGATGCGTGAACGGCGAAATGGCGGGCGGCGATTCCTTCAGGCAACGCCCGGTTGCTGCTGTCTTCTCTGGCGTCTTCCCAGATCTGCTAGGACGTTGAGTAGCAGACAGAGGGAGGGAAAGAAAGTGTCGACAGCAATTGAAGAGGGTGAGGGAGAGGCGGAGGGCGAGCGGTGAGTGGCGGAGTGCGTGGGTGATGCGCGAGCGGCGACGGCAAGCTGTTTCGGTCTTCTTCTCTCGGTGGCTACTACCTCTACTTCTACTTTGCTGGTTCGCTCAAACAAGAGGAGGTAGAGAGAGAGTACCGAGAGAGAGAAGAAGAGATAAGAGAGAGGATAAGTGTTGAAAAGTCAAAAAAGGGGATGAAGGAAGCAAAGTTGGAACCGGCAGGAGGGCAGTCGGTGGGGCGCATTCCTCGCACGAGGGAAAAAGAGAGAGAGAGAAAGAGAGAGAGAGTAGAGAGAGAGAGAAAGGGAAGTTACGGCCAAAAAGGAGGGAAGGAGGAAGTGCACGCAAGAAGGAGAAAAGAAAGGGTATTTGGCCCAAAAGGAAAGATAAAATGGGAAGAAAACTTGAAAGAAAAGAATTTTCCTATAATAGAAAATTTTCATCCCATTTTCTTTTGAATAAGCTCATTGATTCCCAAAAGGAATTTCAAATTAGAGCACTTGGTCCCCAATTGCGTTTTTGCATCCAATTTCCCTCTTGATTTTCTCTCAATTAACTCTAACAAAAATTTATTGATGTCTCAATTATCAAATTCATTATTTTCCTCATCCAAGAATCCATCATGCTTCTCAATTTCACCACCAGAATTAATCCCGGCTTCAACCGAATGAAAACGATCCTAAACTAACTTTTTCCCAAAAAGTCTCGGTTGTCGAAAAATCTTCCGAGACCGAGTCGTGGGTCCTAAAATTTATTGTAACATGACGGAACTTTCAATTTCTGAAATCGGACTTGAATTGGAGGTTAATTTCTATTTGGCGTGTTTTTAGCGTGACTTAGACTACCGGGTGGTTTTTATAACTTTTAAGGCAAATTACCCGTGGTCGATTTTCTTCGAACCACTATGAACCCACTCGACTTAATGGCAACTCTCAATTGTCGTGAAAATATCAATGATTCAATTACGGACACAGGGTACCAAAGTACCAGTAAAATCATATTAGTGTTGCTCGATGAGAATTTTCCAATTTAGTGGAGTCACCCACGATCGGCCACACATCTCAGTCGAACAGACCTATCTCTGATCTCAAATCGATTTTTAATTATGCTGCAATGACCTCTAAAGATGAACACGGTCGAAAAGTCGATTCCTAGTCGAATTCTTAAGTTTATTGCTTTAAAGTTTCTTAATTGCTTATCCAGATAGTGTAGTTATCTTAAGAGTGATCGGCTCTGAGAACAGCCCTATAAACGCGTCAAAGAAATGCCCGATTAATTCAGTAGAAAACAGGTTGGAAAATTCAAGATGTCACACCACTCACACCGACAGCCGAGTCGCAATCCATCGCTACTCCATTAGCGACCCACGAGCCCTCTCCGCTCAACCGCCGCCGCCAATCTCACCTGAGACCCTCGCCACGCCGCCGAGCTCCTTTGCTGCCAATCTACCGTTGCCCAAGTGACGCCCCCTGCTCTGCTTGTGATCCGGCCTAGCCTGCTCGCTGATGCCCGCTGAAGCCACATTGATCCTCGCCACTATAGCACCGGTGCCGTCCCTTGTCCGCTACCAGTTGCAGCTCGTCGCGATACCCTTGCTCGATGCCCCGACGCTGTTTTCACCCTGTTCATTTTTGCAAATCCCGCCACTCCTCTGCCTCCACTGCTGCCATCGTTCACCGCCATCGTCGTCGCCTGCGCCACCACACTGACACCGTTGCTCAATCGTTGATCTTTGCCCCAGTAGTTGCGACCTAATGCCCTTGCAGTCTTCGCCTTCTGCTACTACTCGACGCCATCAGAGTACACACCAATGGTCTGCTTTGCCGCTGGTCGTCGTCGTTGCTGATCCACCTATCGCCAGTATTTGCCGAAGCTTCGAACACCGGCAACCCGACCCCTCGGTGACCCATCGAAGCTGCCCTACCGTGGGTGAAGAAAGCAAGAAAAGAAAATAAAAGGAAAATAAAATCAATTTAGGAACCCCGTAAATCCGACAACCAGCCAAGCAAACCTGGGGGGACGCTAGCGGAGGACCTACCACCCCGACATCCCACGTAAGACACCAAACGCCTCCATTGGGTTTCGAACCCCTCACCTTTGGGCAAGGATCAGCGAAGTTCTTATCCAACGGAGCTACCACGGCCAGTGGTGTAAGGGTGAGATGTGAAAGTGCTAATACGTGAACCTAGATGGGGGTGAATAGGTGCGCAAACAAATTTTCCAAAATATAGTGTAGAATTTTACTTTTAACCTGAGTCTGTTTAATAGTAGACTTTGAAGAGGAAATTAGACTCTAACAATCAAATAGAGTTACGAACAAAAAGAGAATAAGAACACAAGGTTTATAGTGGTTCGGCTTAAACCAAGCATACGTCCACTCTCCCGCACTGACAACCCACCGGCTGGATTTCACTATGAATCAAAAGAGTCGTTACAATATCACGTCTTTGATTCCACAGTGTAAAGACTCTGTTACACTTCCTCAATGTCTCACAAGAATCTAAACTCTCTTTTGAGTATAAATTTACACTCAACAATTGAATCAGCAAAGAACAAGGAGCTTCAAACTTTGGAATTTATCTATTGCGCACACACTCAAATAATTAGAGCGTCTTCCTTATATACTCCTCCATGCCTTCATAATCGTTGGCATCTTCCAAAGGAGTTCTTCCAATCTACCCGTTGGACATCAATTAGGGAGATCTCAAGTTACTTAAGGAATGTGATGATAGCCTACTAATCATGCTCGCCCATACAATCAGGATCTAGGTTTTCATAAGTAGAACATTCCAAGTAAACTTCGCCATTCAACAGATCCAAGTTACTCGAATTAATTTCAAAACGAATAATAGATCTTGAGATGCTATCTCCAGCCGTGAGATCTTCTTCAGCCGCTCGAATCAAATCCTTAAAGAAATACTCGAATCTTGATAAGTCTTTTGCGATGGTCTAGAAACTGTCGATGAGGGCGGACTTTAAATCTTGAGTCTGGCGGTCTAGCAGTCTTCACACTTTGATGAGAGAGTCTGCAAGTTTTCAGACTAAACTGATGAAAACGTTTTGTCAGCTTCAAAACAAATAAGGAAGTTTTCTCCAACAATCTCCTCATTTTTTATGGTGGCAAAACTTTTATGCAGATTTTTGAATCTTTTGACCTATAAGACAATACTCAAGCAAACAAAGATATCTCATAAAAGATAAATGGATTAAGATAAAGATAGTATCGATCTGCATCCACAAGAAATGAGTTAATCTGTAAAAACAACTATCTTTGCCATGAGAATATCAGCAATGCTTAAGATACTACAAGCGATCAAAACACAATCCAAACCATCAAAACATAGTCCAAGCCAGTCACAACCAAACAAAAGTAAAGTCAAACAAAAGTTAAACAAAAGTCAAATCTGCAAATCTGCAAATTTGCATCAACTTCTCCCCCTTTTTGTCAGCATTAAAAAGGTAGAGACGAAATAGAGATCTGGATAAAATTAAGATTGTTTTGGAATGCGAACAAGCTAGAAATCTCCCATCGACTTGATAGTCTCCTCCAGCTTTCTTAAATCCTCCTTCAGTTGCACTACTTCCTCAGCCTTGGCAGTTGCTTGAACTTGAAGATTAAAGGCCTGAACTTTATTGTACAAAGAAACTGAAGAGGCTTGACTGGCATTCTGCATATTCTAAATTTCGCATCCCAAGGCATAAATCTGGCATCGCATCTCCATAAGAACATCAAGCAATCTTCGAAAGTCTACTAAGTTGTCAGTTCAGTGCTTGCTTCAGCATGATCAGTTTGTGGAGTATTGGTAGATGATGGCATTTTAGCATGAGCACCCAAACTTGAAGATGAAACCTCATGACCTTCTTCAGGAAATTGAGAGGCATATATATCTTCTGGATCAGTAGGAGAACGACTAACATCATCACTAGTAAAAGCAAGAGAAGAAGTACCTCTTTTCTCAACAGCTCCCCCTGTTTCAGTGCCTTCAGGTGGAGAAAAGTACTCTTCATACTCCGTCTCGTCTTCAGTGACATGATGACCTTGTTCTCCTTTTTCCTCTTCTTCTGCAGTTCTTTCTTCCTATGCTTCTTTCCTCATCGTTTCCCTCTCTTCACTTCTCTGCTCTGTTTCTGGAACAAAATGCTATAAGTTCCTTAAAGCAAGAGCGGAAATGGTGATATCTTCCTCATCTTCTTCATCTTGCAAGATGAGTGTTCTCCTTTTCTCGGATGGAGCTGTCATGGGCTCCTTGCCTTTCCGTTTTGCAGCCATAAAGTCTTGACGAGTCTTGACAGGGGTTTTCTCCTTAAATCTCTCTAAAGCCTTATTCAGCTCCTTCATATGCATTTTGGAAACCATCTTCAATCCTACCACCATTTGATCACAAGTTCGAACACACAAAATTTTGGGAGGCTGAATATTAAAATGTCTGAATAACTGAGTAACAAGTGCTGAATAAGAAAGTTGGCCCTTGTCCTTCACCATCGATTTATACATGTGAAACATGATAGTGTGTAACAGAGAGAACTTTTTGCCAGCATTGATAACATACATCAACTTCGCTTTTGAATTGGAGACGTGAGTCTTTGAAGTCGATTTGGATTTAAGATAATTGATCACAATCTTGTGAAGCAAGACATTTGAGGTATTCATCCTCAAGTATGAAATTCGAGCTTCTGCCATTCCATCCCGCACAAGCTCTACAGTTGCACGACCAATAGACACACTAATTGATTAGAACATCCCTCTCTCCACTTCAATCACATCAGCCAGAGTCTCCATATCAACTACATAATCCTGGTCTCTAACACTGAAAGAAAATCTATTTGCATCCAAAAAGCTTAGATTGGAATAGAAATACGCAGTAAGTTCTGGATGAGCCACTGTTGTCTCAGAGCAAAATCGATCAAGTTGAAGTAAAGTAAATTTCTCTCGCAACTTCACGTTCAGAGAATCGAGAAAATCAAAATCCACTCCTTGGGTTCATCAACCCTCGCTTCAGCAACTTAGAATAAAGTCGTTTGTGTTCCTCAGAACGAAACAGATCTGTCCTTTTACCTCGAATATTCGCGGCAACACCCATTCTAGGCTTAAAATGAGTGAACATCTTTTTATCATCATTTCCATCAGGTTGACTAAGTCCTCCAACACGTGGATCACTTGGGATATTCGCAAAAGCTCTTTCTGTCAAGCCCGCAGGAGCAACTCCCAAACGTTCCATCGTTTGTAAAAAGTGGGTTTCATTTCGGTACCCCTTTTCTTTTAAAAATTCATCAATAAAGTTCAAGGGAGTACTTCCAACCTTCAAGGCAGAGTAGAGTTTGAAGGTAAAAGCAGGCTTTTGAGTTCTTACAGGTTCGGCATCCTCAATAATTTCTTCCTTCGCTTGTTGTTGCTGAATATCCTGTGGTCTAGCCTAAGGAGAATGATGCGGTTGAGAATGTTGTGGACTCTGCTGATGCCTTGGAGATTCTTCTTCTTCCGTAAGGTCAAAGTGTGTAGGACCCTCACGTGTATGCTGTGGTCCCCTGCTTGCAAGCCTTGAAGACTTTCTTTGGAAAGACATTCTTACAGTCTCTGAGAGATTCCAAACTCGATTCGCGAGAAGGATAAAAACTTTGAGGATTAAACTAGAGAGTAAAAGTAAGAAGGTGATGTTCTGTGCTTCTAGGGTTTGTGAGTAAAACAGAAGAAGACAAACAATAGATACCTGCCTTTTCAAAAAATAACTGCCTTTTTGAAAATAGATAACTGTCAAAAAGATAACTTCTTTTTCAAAAAGGAATGATTGTTATAATTACAAAACTTGGGAAGATAACATCGATCAATTGTAGATTAATAGGCATTCGTACCTTTTCGAGTTTATATCCAAGAGATAAATTTCTAAAACCAAAATAACTTACGTCGTGATTCTTGATCTTCGAGATCGAGCATCTTTAGACTTTTATCCCGAGAGTCGAGCTTCTTCGACTTTAAGATATTAAGTGCGGAACGGAGTGCGGGACACCTACAAGTCATAAGCTTGGCACGAAGGACACTTAAGTCGCCATAACTTTAAAATGGTACACTTAAGTGCCATCATCGGAGTAAAATGGGACACTTAAGTGCCACTCCCGAAAATCCGGCCAAATGGCGACGTGGCGACTTTCGGCTGAGCTCACCCAAAACGGCGTCGTTTTGCACGCCGACGTGGCGGAGAAAATGCAAAAAACGACGCCGTTTCGCGTCTACGTGTAAATAATAGTATATAAATTAATTAAATTAGATATAAAATATTCAAAAATTTAAAAAAATTAAGAAAATTTTAAAAATTTTAAAAATTAAGAAAATTTTAAAAATTTTAAAAATAAGAAAATTTTAAAAATTTTAAAAATAAGAAAATTTAAAAAAAATTTTAAAAATAATAAAATTTAAAAAAAATTTTAAAAATAAGAAAATTTAAAAAATTTAAAAAATAAGAAAATTTAAAAAAATTTTAAAAATTTTAAAAATTTTAAAAATTTTTAAAAATTAAGAAAATTTTAAAAATTTTAAAAAATTAAGAAAATTTTAATTTTTTTTTTAAATTAAGAAAATTTTAAAAATTTTTAAAAATTAAGAAAAATTAAAAAAAAAATTATAATTAAAAAATTATAAAAAGGGGGAGGCCGAACGGGGCGGCTCCCTTGCCGCCGCCGCCGCAACTCCCTCACCGCCGCCACCTCCGCCGCCGCCTCCCCACCCCCTTTTTTTAAATTTTTAAATTTTTTAAAATTTTCTTATTTTTTTTTTAAATTTTAAAATTTTTTTTTAAATTAAAATTTTCTTATTTTCTTATTTTATAATTTTTAAAATTTTTAAAATTTTCTTATTTTTTAAAATTTTTAAATTTTTTAAAATTTTTAAATTTTTTAAAATTTTCTTTTTTTATAAATTTTTTATAAATTTTTAAAAATTTCTTATTTTTTAATTTTTTTAATTTTTTAAAATTAAAATTTTTAAAATTTTCTTTTTTAAAAAATTTTAATTTTTTTTAATTTTTATCTTTGATTTGGAGCTCCGCGAGCCACGTAGGCAAAAATAATAATAAAATATTCACACGTAGGATTTACGCAGCGAGGGTCACTGGAGGTGGCACTTAAGTGTCCCACTCGAAAAAAAAAAAAAAAAGTGGCACTTAAGTGTACTGGTTTTGAAGTTATGACACTTAAGTGTCCGTCGTCAAGATTAAGACTTGTGGTGGACTTCTGCCATCTGCCTGAACGAATAGACTCAAATTGACTTTTCTCCAAAGGTTTTGTAAATATGTCCGTCAACTGATTCTTTGAGTCAATGAATTGAATCAAGACTATTCTATTTTGAACATGGTCTCTAATAAAGTGATGTCGAATTTCTATATGCTTTACTCTTGAATAAAGAATTTGATTTTTGGTGAGATTAATCGCGCTTGTGTTGTCACATTTGATCTCAGTGCATGAATCTTCGATTCCAAATTCTCTTAGTTGTTGTTTTATCCATAAGATTTGAGAACAATAACTTCCAAGAGTCACATACTCTTTGTTAAAAGAGTTACAAGATTACTTTTGTTTCATTGAAAACCAAGATACTGTTCTGTTACCAAGCAATTGACAAGTGCCTGAGGTGCTCTTTCTATCAACTCTGCATCCTGTTAAATCTGCGTCTGAGTATCCAAAGAGAGTAAAGTCTCATTTTTTAAGATACCAAAGACCCAAATTAGAGGTTGTTGCAACATATTTGATAATGCGTTTTGCAGCACTTAGATGAGATTCCTTGGGATTTGATTGAAATCTGGAACAAATGCAAACATTAAACAAAATGTCAGGTCTAAAAGCGGTAAGATAAAGAAGTAAACTAATGATACTCCTGTAGAGCTTCTGGTCAACTTTTTTTCCTCCTTCATCTTTGTCCAGCTTCAAAGAACTTGACATTGGTATATCAGTCTTTTTGCAATTCTCCAAATCGAACTTTTTAACAAGTTCTTTAGCATATTTTTCTTGGTGAATGAAGGTCCCTTCCTTCAATTGTTTTACTTGTAGTCCGAGAAAGAATGATAGTTCACCTATCATGCTCATCTCAAATTCATCCTGCATAGACTTAGATAATTTCTTGCACAGATTTTCGTTAGGTGATCGAAAAATAATATTATCAATATAGATTTGAACAAGTAAAAAGTTTTTACTTTCTCTTTTGATAAACAAAGTAGTGTCTACTTTACCTTTAACAAAACCATTTTGGATTAAAAACTTACTTAACCTGGTGTACCAAGATCGAGGTGCTTGCTTTAAATCATATAGCGCATTTTTCAGTCTAAATACAGAGTCTAATTTCCTTGGGTCTTCAAAATCGGGAGGTTGTTCCACATAGACTTCCTTTTGGATAAAACCATTTAGGAATGCACTTTTTACGTCCATTTGGAATAAACTAGAATTCTTATAACAAGCAAAAGTAAGTAATAATCTAATTGCTTCTAACTTTGCTACTGGTGCGTAAGTCTCATCATAGTCTATCTCTTCTTCTTGCGTATATCATTTGGCTACAAGTCTTGCTTTGTTCCTTATAACTTTTCCTTTTTCGTCCATTTTATTCCTGAAAACCCATTTAGCTCCAATAACAGATTTACTTTTTGGTTTAGGAATCAGTTCCTAGACATCGTTAATACTGAATTGCCTAAGTTCTTCTTGCATAGCTTCAATCCAGCTTTCATCAGATAAAGCTTCTTCTATGCTTTTGGGTTCTATTTAAAAAATAAGAGCCACGACGCTAGACTCTTCATGCCTTTTGGATCTTGTACGAATCCCTTCATCAATGTCACCAATAATAAGTTCTTTGGGATGACCAGACTTGTGCTTCCAATTGCTAGTTGGTCTGACAGACTGCTAATCTTTTTCTTCATTTGATTCTTTAACGTTCGTTCGTTGTTGACCTTCTGAAGTCTGAGCTGCTTTTGGGGATTTAGATTTTGTAGAGTCTGAAGCAGGTTCAGATTCTTCAGGTTGAGTCTGGATCGATTGATTTTGTATAAGGTCTTGAAATTTGACATTCATCGATTCCTCCACAAATTGAGTCTTTTTGTTGTATACTCTATAAGCTTTGCCAGTGGTTGAATATCCCAAGAAGATTCCTTCGTCTGTTTTCCCAACACACATGGTGTGCATAATTTAGATTTTTGGTATGTTAGGTTAGGTAGTCCACGAACAAGCTTCTTTGAAGAGATCTTGGCTATTTGCTTCATGTTAATATGGCCAAGTTTTCGATGCCAGAGATTAGCTTCCTCTTGAATTGAAATTAGACATTGGGATTTTTTTGATTTGATATCCAAGAAATATATATATTCCCATGTTTTCGCCCCGTGAAAGTCTGAGAGGAGTCTTTCTTGGTTCCTGAATATATTCCTTCTTGAAAATTGATTTTGAAACCTGTGTCGCACAGTTGACTGATACTCAGCAAGTTGTAGTTGAGTCCTTCCACTAAGGAAACGTTGTTGATTGTGAGACTTCCAATCTTTACTGTTCCGCATCCGACAATTCTTCCATTGCTATTTTCACCAAAAGAAACTTTTCCACCATTAACTTGCATAAACTTTATGAAACAACTTGAGTCTCCTGTCATATGTCTTGAGCATCTACTATCCAAGTACCATTTGACCTTTTTCTTAATAGTGACCTACATTTAAAAAAGAAACTCAAGCTTTCTTTGGTACCTATACTTTTTTGGGTCCAATGGAGGTAGTGCAATATACGATCTTTGCCCAAACCTTCTTAATAGGTCTCCAAACCATAGACATTCTTTCTTAAAATGTTTTGAGCTGTTGCACTTAGAACATTTAAGAGCATTATGGCCAACGGGTTTTACAAAGACTTTTTGAAAATGATTTTTATAAAAGTCTTTTGTAGGTCTTTGTTTGATCATTTCCTTTACTTTTGGAAAATCTATTAGAGGGATGGTTTCAGCAGTCATTCCCAAGCCTAATTTGTTAAAGTAAGGTCTCTATGCTGAAATAATATTTTCCAATTTCTCAGATCCAATAGAAAACCTTTTTGAAATGCTTGAAATATCATTTTTCAAAAGTGTATTTTCTTTTGAAAGAGAGTCTGCATTTTCTTTCAAAGTAATAAAACTTTTATCTAAATTTTCGAACTTTTCTTTCCATACAATCTTCTGTTGCTTCAGTGTAGAATTTTCCCTTTTTAGCTCGGAAATCCTCTTGAGAGAGGTTTTGAGACTAAGACACAGTTCTTCAATATATTTAGAGACTTTAGTATAAATTTTCAAATTACTTACCTCGACATCACTATCCGAATCTGAGTCTGTATCCATCTCAGAGTCTGAATCTGATTCTGATTGTGCCATTAGACAAATATTAGTATAATCATTATCACTCTCTTCACATTCGGTATCACTTCAAGTTTCTGCTTTGAGTGTCTTTTTGTATTTTTCAGCTTTTCCTTTCTTTTTCTTCAGCAAGGGACAGTTGGGTCTGATGTGTCCATTTTTCTTGCATTTAAAACAAATCACATCTTTATTGGATTCATCATCATCAACTGATTTATTTTGAAACTTTTGAGAGCTTTGTTTCTTACAATTGAATCTTCTTCCCTTTTTGTTCAGTTTTCTAAACCTTATTATCATGAGAGTAAGCTCTTCATTGTCCATATCGTCTTCAGAATCTGTAATATCAGAATCATCATTAGATTTTAAAGCAATTGATTTTTTACCTTTGGGATCTTCATCTTCATTGATTTGCTCCACTTCATAAGATTGAAGAGTGTCAACCAATTCGTCAACGGAGAGTAGCATTATCCTTTGTGTCTCCCTTATCGAGGTCTTTACGTGATTCCAATATTTGGAAAGACCACGCAGCAGTTTATTAACCTTCATGCGTCTTAAGATTGGTTGGCCTTGATATTCAAGACCATTCACGATTTCTGTAAAACGACTAAACATGTTAGTGATAGATTCTCCTGATTTCATCTTAAAGGCTTCATATTGACCGAGTAGAATATTGATTCTGGTTTCTTTCACTCGATCGATTCCTTCATAGGTGATGTGCAACATATCCCAAACTTCTTTAGCAGTTTCATAAGAAGATATTATGTTATATTCAGTAAGAGATAATGCACAATATAAGAAATAAATTGCTTTTGCATCAAGAGCTTGTCTCTTGGTTATCTCTTCTTGAGTCATTTCGCTAGTCTCAACAGCTTCTTTTCCCCTTTCTGAGACTGTTGTAGCTTTAGGAATGATTCTTTTGTCTATCACATCACATTCCAGAGGATCTTTTGATCTTAGGAATGCCTTCATCTTGTTTTTCCATATGTTGTATTCCTTTCCATCAAAATAAGGCGGTCCGGTGTTGCTTTACCCTTCAACCAAACCTGGAGCTAACATACTAGCCATGGATCGTTAATCTGAAGTAAGAACACTTCAATTTAAATGAGTACACAGGCTCTGATACCAATTGAAAGTGCTAGTACGTACACCTAGATGGGGGTGAATAGGTGCGCAAACAAATTTTCCAAAATATAGTGTAGAATTTTACTTTTAACCTGAGTCTGTTTAATAGTAGACTTTGAAGAGGAAATTAGACTCTAACAATCAAAAAGAGTTACGAACAAAGTAAAAAATTTCAGGGAAGAGAATAAGAACACAAGGTTTATAGTGGTTCGGCTTAAACCAAGCCTACGTCCACTCTCCCACACTAACAGCCCACCGGCTGGATTTCACTGTGAATCAAAAGAGTCGTTACAGTATCACGTCCTTGATTCCACAGTGTAGAGATTCTGCTACACTTCCTTAAGGTCTCACAAGAATCTAAACTCTCTTTTGAGTACAAATTTACGCTCAACAATTGAATCAGCAAAGAACAACGAGTTTCAGACTTTGGAATTTATCTATCGCGCACACACTCAAATAACTAGAGCGTCTTCCTTATATATTCCTCCATGCCTTCATAACCGTTGGCACCTTCCAAAGGAGTTCTTCCAATCTACCCGTTGGATGGAATCAATTAGGGAGATCTCAAGTTACTCAAGGAATGTGATGATAGCCCACCAATCATGCTCGCCCACACAATCAGGATCTAGGTTTCCATAAGTAGAACCTTCAGTAAACTTTGCCATTCAACGGATCCAAGTTACCCGAATTAATTTCAAAACGAATAATAGATCTTGAGATGCTATCTTTAGCCATGAGATCTTCTTCAGCTGCTCGAATCAAATTTTTAAAGAAATACTCGATTCTGGATAAGTCTTCTTCGATGGTATAGAAACTGTCAATGAGGGTAGTCTTTAAATGCGGTTCGACGATCTTCAAACTTTGATGAGAGAGTTTGCAAGTCTTGAGACTAGACTCGATGGAAATGTTTTGTCAGCTTCAAAACAAATAAGGAAGTTTTCTCCAACAATATGTTCGACATGAAATAGTCTTTGAAATTTGTGATTATAGGTCAATTTTCGCACCCGAAATTCGACTTGCAACCGTTTGAAAAATCGACAATCCAATCTCACGCTCAAGATTCGATTTGCGATTTATTTAAAATTGGCCAACTCGATCTCATGCGCGAGATATGGTTCGTCAATTTGGATATCAATATTGTCTTGCTCTAATTTGTTGCCATGTCGTTTAAGTTGATCTTATTTTTGGTAAAAAAAAAAATCAAAAAATGTGAGTTAGATTAGGTTTATTTCTTGTTTTAGGGTTTGCATATTTAGAATGGGAATTTTATTTTGAATTTCAAAAATCAAAATCAAAAATCAAAAATTAAAAAATCAAATCAATCAATTTCTTCTTACCTTTCACCAAAAAAAAAAAATCAATCAATTTAGGTTGCTAGTTTGTTAACTTAGGTTGCATGCTTAATTATTTGATACTTTTTAATTTCTAAATTAATAAAAAAACACAAAAAAAGTCATAATGCATATGTCATGTAGAATTATGGCATTATTTGTACATCATTGCATATTAGGGTAAAATCGCATGTTTCATTTTAAGTTTAAATTGATTTTTAGATAGATTGCATCATAGGTTAGAGATTGCTAAGTTAAGATAATATCTTAGTTTAAATTAGGGTTTAGCCCGACCTAATCCTTAATATAAGTTGGATAGAATCTTAATCTAGCTAGGTAATTTTGGCATTTTTCTAATTTCGAAATTTCATGGAAAATACAAAAATAATATCTTAGAATAAATCAATTTCTTTATTTAGGACAGATTGCATTTTATTTATGTCATATAATTAGGTCATATGGCCATGTCATATTATTTCATGTTAGATTAGTAGCATGCATTGCATATTGCACGATTTTCATTAAATAAGCAAAAACAAAAAGAAATTGCGTGTTAATTAGAAATCATATCTAGGATTGTTGATGTGAATTCTGATCTAACAATGCAGATGCTTTTGTTGCTTTGAAGTAAGTTCATGCAATTTATTTATTGCTTTCATTGGATGTTAAATTGGTGATTTGCGCACTTGCATGATCACCTCACATGTTAGGGAAATAGATTTAAAATCAATACAAACTGCTTGCAAAAATATTTTTGAAAATAAAAAGAAATGGTACTGAAATTGCATTAGAGAAGTCTAATGTAACAAGTTCCTGTACCCGAAGTCTCTGGTTCATAGGAGTAAAATAATCCTCCCATTATTTTACTTAGGTGTCTAATCGACTTATCATAAACTGATTAGTGACGACTCATGAATGAACTCCATTTGCATGTTAAGAAATTTAAACTTAAGTCCCGAGTTGGTATGGGCTTGGAAGAGCCTGAGTTAAGTTTAGGCTTAACAATCCATTAACCAAACTCTAGGTGGTTCACCCGAAAATTTGGTCGTGACAGCTTGGCGACTCCACTAAGGACTTGAGTTAATGCTCTTAGTGGATCGAGGCCAATTTTTTCTTTCATTTGAAAAAATATTTTTGTTTGGCAGCGAGGATCTCAGGTATGTCCTTAACATTTAAGGTGTTAAATGTTCTTGCAGGATGTGAGGTATAAGGGGAAGTGTTTGCTAACCTTTGTTTTGCAGGGAGGTGTAAGAATGTATGGCTTATTTTCATATACAAAGTGTTGCTTGATATAAACTGTCATGCATGCTTTGCATTTACACTACACTCTTGCACACACAACCTGCTGCCGGACCTAAGCCGCATAGGATCATCTAGGATGGTATTGAAATGAATGCCACTCTGACCGCTTGCCCGCAGTACGAGTCGCCCATCTCAATCCCGAGTTTCTTTTTTGGTGTCAAGAGTACCCACCTAGGTTTGCATGCCCGCAACCCAGGTCGGCTCTTTGATCAAGCCGGAGTCATGAGGACCCAACATAGTCCACACGCCTGTGGCTAGTCCGATCATCCTTGTGGCTTCACTTTGCTGAGTCTATCTAGAGTAGAAATCGAGCCACTTACCATGCGCATGTTTATATGATTGCCATTTATTTCCTTAGTGAAGTAAGTCTTCTATCCCTATATTATGTAATTTTACTTACTTTGTCATACTTTTAGTCCGTCTATGACAATCTAGGTTAGTCATTTGATCTAATTCATTTGTCAATTAAAAATGAAATGAGGAAATTGCCAAGCAATTAATCATTTGCAAAAAAAATTTTGAGAATTTGTTTTTAATTCATGTCTAGGAAATTTGGTCTTGCTAGGGTGTTTATCTTTATTTTCCTAGTCCATTTTTAGGAATAGCCCTTCTTGTACGAACTTTTCAAGAATAAAAGAAATGGAAAAATTGATTAGATCATTGTCATGGATTGACTTTCTAATTACACATCATGCTTACATGTTCTTGTTCATTTAATTAGGTGATTATGGAGTGATCCCACTCACCCATCCGTTTACGATCGAGAGCTAAAATGACGGATAAAAAGAGCCTATCTTGTCAAGCAAAAGTGCTGCGATGACATAAGTGCTCTATCTTCAGTGAGAAATTGTGACTCCAAGAAGAGAGCCAAGAAGACTTTTTGAATTGTCTCATTTTCCTAAAGTAGCCAAATTTGATGCCACCATGAAAAAACTAGTGACATATCTAGAGGGAAGAATATCTGACCTAAGGGGTTCACATCACAAGATCAAAGAGAGTGAAGAATTCAAGTACACATGATTCATGATTCTAAGTAGTTCGATTTCCTCATTTAATTAGGGGCATGCACCTTCCCCTGTGTGGGAATTTTTATCGCTTTTTAGGGATTGATTTTAATTTCTTCTATGCTTGAACATCACATTCCAATCAAGGTAATTCGATTGATGAATATCAATAAAATTACAAGTTTTGTTTAGAGGACATGATGGGGTACACCAAACCAGCCCGGTGACAATATCCAACAATAAATAAATAAAAACATCATCAATGGAGAAATTCTAAGGACTGGGCTTCTTCGTGCTTTCTCATCCAAAATATTCCTAAAAAAAATCATTTTTGAAGACAAGCATTAGGTTACCCTTGTTTAATTTTCTGACTCATTTACTTTATGTTTCAGAGTATTACTTTCTTGGCTCAATGAGAAAGAATCTGAAAAAGCACACCAGGGGCAAAAGCAAGAATGGAGCATTTATCAAACTGAATACCGTATTTTCAGTCTTGATTGATCAATTAGTGTGTGTGTTCCCTTTCGATAGGGGCAATCCAAGAATACCCACTACTGAGATGGTGCCTTCATGGGACAATTCTTTGAATGAATGGCCAAAATCGTGTTTATGAAAACATTTTTAAGTGTGATAAATTGTATGTTTTGAAGTCACAAAAGGTTCTCATGCTTAAATTGTCGGACTCTTCTCAAAAGAAAATTTTGATAGTGATTTTGCCTATTTAACTCACCAATTTCATATGAAGATTTGTCAAGATAGACAATTTAATGGAGTGACATTAATGTTTAAAAATGCTAAATGAGATGTGTTAAGATGATGAAAGGCAAGTTTTATCCTATACACAATCCCCTACTTATACACTTGTAAGATGAGTATAGGAAGTTTCATATTTGCAAGGTAAAGAGTTTACTTGCAAAAGGTACGACAACTGAAATGATGAGGGACAATTCATTTATCTATCCCAAACACAACATGTGATCCATTGCTTAACCACTTTGAGCCTGATACACTGGTGGAGATGTTTTTTCAAATTATCCCCATCAAGACCACCCCACATCGAGGCAAATTGGAGGTAAAATAACATCATGAGGTGAGAAAAATGAAATAAATTTTTTCTTACTCTCACTTGCATCAATCTTCAAATCGTGCTATTACATTGAACTCATATGGTAATTTAAGTGCCCTAGGATGACGAAGAGCATTTCTTTCTATATCCTATACACTTATATCATTTGCATAGCTCACTTGAGCCTGCAATTTCATTTCTTTAAAACCATTTGGTGATCATCCCCCACACTGGGGCAAGGCAAAAGGCAGATTAAGACCCTTGAAAGTTCGAGTGTCATTCAGAATATAATTGCTTGACGTATGCATTATGCACAAGAATTGAAATTAAAATAGAAACTAAGGGACATGAAAAAGCAGTGTGCCTGATAAAAGTAAGGCTAGTGCCCATGAAAAAGAAGGGAAGAAAAAAAATGAATGAGAGCTAAGGGCATGAAAAAGCAGTGTGCCTGGTTAGAGCAAGGCCAATATCCATAGATGAAAAAAAAAAAGAGTCAAGATAGGGACTATCGACTGAAAAAATGTTGTATCTCCAATGGAGCAATACTCAAGAACTCAAATGCCGAGTTTTTACAATCAATGGGGCACTTCATGAAGACAATCCCTGATTGTGAAAAAGAAAACTAGTGGTAATGCCAAGATGATCAACAACTCTCACCCTTTACACATATTTTGAGCCTACTGATCCTTTTATTTCTCAACCCAAGAGCCCAGCCTACGTTACATCCCTTGCAAAGTCTCTTCTGATTATGACACTTGAATTAGCGTAGGAGTTCACATGTTTTAAGCATCGCTTGAAGAAGTGCGAGCAAGATTATTTTTTTCTCATTTTGCAGGGTTCTTGACTTGTAAACCCAAAGATAATTACATAATTATTCTTTCAATTGCCTTGACTTAATGAGTCCCTTTGTTAAGTCATTGACCAAGCCCACATTACGGTCCCTATTAAAAACCTCTTAGACTAGTAAGGTCGTACTACTTGTGAGAATATTCAGACCCTTGTTGGTATGCTGATAGTGAGATGGAGTGATTCTCCTCAAATAGCCATTCTGAATGAGAGTGATTGAAAGTCCTTTCTAATTGAAAGTTTCTCATTTAGTATTTTTGAGAAATCCATGTCATTAGCAACAATTCCCTCCAATGGAAATTTGGGTGATGCAAATATGGTAAAATTATTATGCATAAACCTTGATTGAATTAATGAAAATCTCACTGAACTTCGAAATGTGCATTTTAAAGTAGCTCAGATTGTCTACCTCTTTGATGAATGCATATCAATTTTTGCTCTAATTGTTGGAGAAAACTTCCCTGTGTGTTTTGAAGATGACAAAACGTTTCCATCAGTCTATTCTGAAGACTTGTAGACTCTTTAGTCAAAGTCTGAAGACTACCGAACCGCCACACTCAAGATTCAAAGTCTATCCTCATTGATAATTTCTAGACCGTCGAAGAAGACTTCTCCAGAATTGAGTATCTTGTTAAGGATTTGATTCTATCGACTAAAGAAGATCTCTCGACTGGAGATAACATCTTGGAATCTGTTATTCGTTTTGATTTCAATTCGGGTAATTTAAGTCCGTTGATTGGCGAAGCATACTTAGAATGTTCTACTTATGAAAACCTAGATCATGATTGTATGAGCAAGCGAGATTTGTGGGCTATTGTCATATTCCTTAAATAACTCAAAATCTCCCTAATTGATTCTGTCAAACGGGTAGATTGGAAGAACTCCTTTGGTAAGTGCCAACGGGTATGAAGGCATGGAGGAGTATATAAGGAAGTCGTTTCAGTTATTCGAGTGTGCGCAATAGAAGAATTTCAAAGTCTGAAGTTCCTTATTCTTTGTCAAATTCAATTGTTAAGCAAAAACTTGTACTCAAAAGAGCGTTTATATTTCTGTGAGACCTTGAGGAAGTGTAGCAGAATCTCTACACTGTGGAATCAAAGAAGAGCTATACTGTAACAACTCTTTTGATTTTTAGTGAAATCCAGCCGGTGGGCTGTCAGTGCGAAAGAGTGGAAGTAGGCTTGGATCAAGCTGAACCACTATAAACTTTGTATTCTTATTCTCTTCCCTAAGCTCTTTACTCCGACCGTAACAATATTTGTTTGTTAGAGTCTAATTTCATTTTCATAATTTATTGCTAAACATAATCGGTTTAAAAGTAAAATTATATTCTTTACTCTACAAAATTTGTTTTCGCACTTATTCACCCCCCTCTAGGTGCTCATATTAGCTTTCACAATTGGTATCAGAGCTTGTGTACTTATTTAAGTTGAAGTGTTTTTATTTTAGAGTTAAAGATCCATGGCTAGTATGTTGGCTCCAAGTCTGGTTTGAAGGGCAAAGCAACACCAAACCGCCATATTTTGATGGAAATGATTACAGCATATGGAAAAACAAAATGAAGGCATTCCTAAGATCAAAGGATCATCTCGAATAGGATGTGGTAGATAAAAGAATCATTCCTAAAACTGCAACAGTCTCAGAAAGAGGAAAAGAAGTTGTTGAGTCTAGTGAAATGACTTAAAAAGAGATAACCAAGAGACAAATTATTGATGCAAAAGCAATTTATTCCTTATATTGTGCATTATCACCTACTGAATATAACAGAATATCTTCTTGTGAAACAACTAAAGAAGTCTGGGATAGATTGCACATCACCTATGAAGGAACCGATCGAGTAAAAAAACCAGAATCAATATTCTGCTCAGTCATTATGAAGCATTCAAGATGAAACCAGGAGAATCTATCACTAACTTGTTTAGTCATTTTACAGAAATCGTGAATGGTCTTGAATATCAAGGTCAACCAATCTCTGAACCTATGAAGGTTAACAAGTTACTGCATGGACTTTCCAAGGATTTGAATCACGTAAAGACTTCAATAAGGGAGACACAAAGAATCATGCCACTCTCTGTTGACGAATTGGTTGGCACTCTTCAGTCTTATAAAGTGGAGCAAATCAACGAAAATGAAGATCCCAAAGGTAAGAAATCCATTGCGTTGAAATCTAATGATGATTTTGATGTCACAAATTCTGAAGACAATATGGACAATGAAGAGCTTGCTCTCATGATAAGAAGATTCAGAAAGCTGAATAGAAAATGAAGAAGATTCAATTCGAAGAAACAAAGTTTTCAAAAGCTACAAAATAAATCAGCTGAGGATGATGAATCCAACAAGAATGTAATATGCTTTGAATGCAAGAAAATGGATACATCGACCTAATTGTCATCTGCTGAAGAGAAAGAAAGGAAAAACTGAGAAATATCAAAAATCACTTAAAGCAAAAACTTGGAGTGATACTGAATGTGAAGAAAGTGATGATGATTATGCCAATATTTATCTAATGGCACACTCAGAATCAAAATCAGACTCTAAGACAAACTCAGACTCAGACAGTGAAATAGAGGTAAGTAATTTAAAAATTCCTGATAAAGTCTCCAAATATATTGATGAAAGTTGTCTTAGTCTCAAAACCTCTCTCAAGAGGATTTCCGAACTTAAAAGGGAAAATTCTGCACTAAAGCAACAGGAGATTGTTTGGAAAGAAAAGATCGAAAGTTTAGATAAAAATGTTATACTTTGAAAGAAAATGCAAACAATCTTTCAAAAGAAAATGCATTTTTGAAAAATGATATCTCAAGTATTTCTAAAAGATTTTCTATAGGATCTGAGAAATTAGAAAAGATTCTTTTAGCACAAAGACTTTACTTCAACAAATCAGATTTGGGAATGACTGCTGAAACCATTCTTCTAATTGATTTTCCTAAGGTAAAGGAAAGAATTAAACAAAGACCTACAAAAGATTCTTACAAAAATCATTTCCAAAAAGTTTTTATAAAATCTGTAAGCTGCAGTGCTCTTAAATGTTCTAAGTGTAACAGCTCATAACATTTTGAGAAAGAATGTCTTATGGTTTGGAAACTTGTGAGGAAGGTTTGGGCAAAGACTGTATATCACACCAACTCCATTGGACCTAAGAAAATATGGGTACCAAAGAAAGCTTGAGTTTCTTTTTTAAATGCAAGTCACTATTAAGAAAAATGTTAAATGGTACTTGGATAGTGGATACTTGAAACATATGACAGGAGACTCAAACTGCTTTATAAAGCTTATGCAAGTTAATGGTGGAAAAGTTTATTTTGGAGGATATAGCAAAGGAAGAATTGTGGGATACGGAACTGTAAAGATTGAAAGTCTCACGATTAGTAACGTTTCCTTAGTAGAAGGACTCAACTACAACTTGCTGAGTATTAGCCAACTGTGCGACACCGGTTTCAAAATCAACTTTCAAGAAGGAATATACTCATGAGCTAGTAAAGACTCCCCTCAGACTTTCACAGGGCGAAGACATGAGAATATCTATCTCTTGGATATTAAACCAGAAAAATCCTAATGTCTAATCTCAATTCAAGAGGAAGCAAATCTATGGCACAGAAAACTTGGGCACATCAACATGAAGCATATAGCCAAAATCTCAGTAAAGAAGCTTGTTCATGGACTACCCAATCTGACATACCAAAAGTCTGACCTATGCACACCATGCACATTGGGAAAACATGTAAGAAATTCATTCAAACCAATAAATCAAGTATCCACTAATCATGTACTGCAGCTATTACACATGGATCTCTTTGGACCAATCAAAACTCAGAGCATTGGAGGTAAGAAATACTGCCTAGTAATTGTGGATGATTATCCACGATTCACTTTGGTATATTTCCTAGCAAGTAAGTCCAAAACATTTTCTTATTTTATAAAATTTGCTAAGAAAATTCAAAATGAGAAAGGGTATGTTATTTCCAATATACGGACAGACCATGGAGGTAAGTTTGAAAATCAAGACTTTGCTAAATTCTGTGATAAATCTGGTTTTCAGCATGTATTCTCTTCTCCTTATACTCCATAGCATAATGGAGTTGTGGAAAGAAAGAATAGATCTTTGCAAGAAATGGCTAGAACTCTTATAATCGAAAGTAACATTTCTTCTCGTTTTTGGGCTGAAGCAGTTTCTACAGCATACTATATTATTAATAGAGTCTTCTTAAGGCCTATTCTAGAGAAAACTCCCTATGAGTTGTTCAAAGGAAAGAAGCCAATTGTTTCCTATTTTCATGTGTTTGGATGCAAATGTTTTATATTGAAAAATGCAAATGATCGAATTGGTAAGTTTAAAGAAAAATCAGATGAAGGCATCTTCCTTGGATATTCAACCACCAGCAAAACCTACAAAGTATACAACAAAAAGACTCAATTTGTGGAGGAATCAATGAATGTTAAATTTCAAGACTTTATGCAAATTCAATCAATTCAGACTCAACCTGAAGAACCTGAACTTGCTCCAAACTCTACAAAGTCTAAATCTACAGAAACAGCTCAGACTTCAGAAGATCGGCAACAAATGATCGTTCAAGAATCAAATGAAGAAAATGATCAACAGTCTAACAAATTAACCAGCAACTGAAAGCACAAATCTAATCACCCTAAAGAACTCATTATTGGTGACATTAATGAGAGAATTCATACAAGATCCAAAAGGCGTGAAGAGTCTAGTGCCGTGGTTCTTATTTCTAAAATAGAACCCAAGAGCATAGAAAAAGCTTTAACTGATGAAAGCTAGATTGAAGCTATGCAAGAAGAACTCAGGCAATTCAGTATCAATGATGTTTGGGAATTGACTCCTAAACCGAAAGGTAAATCTATCATTGGAGCTAAATGGGTTTTCAGGAACAAGATGAATGAGAAAGGAAAAGTCGTAAGGAGCAAAGCAAGACTTATGGCCAAAGGATATACGTAAGAAGAAGGGATAGACTATGATGAGACCTACGCACCAGTAGCAAGATTAAAAGCAATTAGATTATTACTTGCTTTTGCTTGTTATAAAAATTTCAGGTTATTCCAAATGGACGTTAAAAGTGCTTTCCTAAATGGGTTTATCCAAGAGGAGATCTATGTAGAGCAACCTCCCGGTTTTGAAGACCCAAGGAAACCAAACTCTGTATTCAGATTAAAAAAATGCGCTATATGGTCTAAAGCAAGCACCTCGAGCTTGGTACGATAGACTAAGTAAGTTTTTAATCCAAAATAGCTTTGTTAAAGGTAAAGTAGATACTACACTGTTTATCAAAAGAGAAAGCAAACATTTCTTGCTTATTCAAATCTATGTTGATGATATAATTTTTGGATCTCTTAATAAAAATCTGTGCAATAAATTCTCTAAGACTATGCAGGATGAGTTTGAAATGAGCATGATGGGTGAACTATCCTTCTTTCTCGGACTTCAAGTAAAACAATTGAAGGAGGAAATTTTCATTCATCAAGAAAAATATGCTAAAGAACTTGTGAAAAAGTTTGGCTTGGAGAATTACAAAAAGTTTGACATACCAATGTCAAGTTCCTTGAAGCTGGAAAAAAATGAAGGAGGAAAGAAAGTTGACCAGAAGCTATACAGGAGTATCATTGGTTCACTTCTTTATTTTACTGCTTCTAGACCTGACATTCTGTTAAGTGTTTGTATTTGTGCCAGATTTCAATCAGATCCCAAAGAATCTCATTTAAGTGCTGCAAAACGCATCATCAAATACGTTGCATCCACTTCAAATTTAGGTCTTTGGTATCCTAAAGAATGAGACTTTACTCTTCTTGGATATTCAAAAGCAGACCTAGCGGGATGCGAGTTGATAGGAAGAGCACCTCGGGCACTTGTTAATTGCTTGGGAACAAGACAAGTATCTTGGTTTTCGAGGAAGCAAAGATCGTAGCTCTTTCTACAGCGAAGCAAAATATGTGGCTCTTGGAAGTTGTTGTTCACAAATTCTGTGGATAAAACAACAACTAAGAGACTTTGGAATTGAAGATTCATGCACTGAGATAAAATGTGACAACACCAGTGCAATCAATCTCACCAAGAATCCAATTCTTCACTTAAGAGCAAAGCATATAGAGATTCGACATCATTTCATTAGAGATCATGTTCAAAATAGAGAAATCTCGATTCAGTTTATTGACTCAAAGAATCAACTAGCGGATATCTTCACAAAGCCTTTGGAGAAAAGTCAATTTGAGCTTATTCGTTCCTGCATGAATATCTTAAAGTCGAAGAAGTTCAGACTCAGGGATAAAAGTCTAATGATATTCAGACTCAGAAGATGAAGATCAACAACTGTAAGTTATTTTCATTTTTAGAAATTTATCTCTCGGATAAAATCTCAAAAAGGTACGATTATCTATTAATCTATAATTGATTGATCTCAAAAGGTACGATCATCTCCTAGTTTTCGTGATTATTGCAATCATTCCTCTTCAAAAAAAGGGGTTATTTTTTAAAAGACAGTTATCTATTTTTCAAAAAGGCAGTTATTTTTTAAAAGGCATTTTCTATTTTTTTTCCTTTTTACATCGTTTCGTATGCCTCTTTTCGATCGCTTTATATACGATCGTCTTTCTCAAAACCCTAAAAGTACAGACCTTCGTTTTCTTACTTTTACTCTCTAGTTTAATCTTCCAAGTTCTCACCTTTATCGGGAATCGAGTTTGGAATCTCTCAAAAACTGTGAGAATGGCATCCCAGAGAAAGTCTTCAAGGATTGCGAACAATGGACCACAGCAAATGTGTGAGGGTCCTACACATTTTGACCTCACCGAGAAAGAAGAATCTCCGAGACAAGAACAGAGCCCACAACATTCTCAACAGCGTCAATCTCCTTAAGCTAGACTTCAAGGCAGTGTTCGTAGATCGAAGGAATAAATCATTGAAGGTGCAAAACCATAAGATCTCAAAAGCCCGCTTTTATCTATAAGCTTTACTCTGCTTTGAAAAGGGGAGGGACTCCCTTGAAATATATCGATGAATTTTTGAAAGATAAAGGGTATCGAAATGAAACCCACTTTTTGCGGACAATGGAACGATTGGAGATTGCTCCTGCAGGGTCAGCAGATCGAGCATTTGTGAATATTCCTAATGATCCATGTGTTGGAGGTCTTATTCAGCCTGATGGAAATGATGATGAAAAAATGTACACTCAATTCAAGCCTAGAATGGGTGTTGCGGTGAATGTTCGAAGCAAAAGGACGGATTTGTTTCGCTTGGATGAACACAGGCGACTTTACTCTAAGTTGCTAAAAGGAGGGGTGATCAATCCGAGGAGTGTAGACTTTGATTTTTTTGATTCTGTGAATGTGAAGTTGAGAGAGAAATTCACTAAACTTCAGCTTGAGCAATTTTGTTCTGAGACGACTGAGGCATATCCATAACTTACTGCTTACTTCTATTCTAATCTCAGTTTCTTGGATGCGAATAGATTTTCGTTTAGTATTCGAGACCAGGACTATGTTGTTGACATGGACACATTGGCGGATGTGATTAGAGTGGAGCGAGGGGCTTTCCAATCGATTAGTGTGTCCGTTGGTCATACGACAGTAGAGCTTGTTCGGGATGGAATGGCTGAAGGAAGAATTTCGTACTTGAGGATGAATGCCTCTAGCATTTTGCTTCACAAGATTGTGATCAATTGCCTCAGACCCAAGTCAACCTTGAAGACAGACGTCTCTAACTTAGAAGCAAAGTTAATGTATGCCATCAACGCTGGAAAAAAAATTCTCTCTACCTCACACAATCATGTTTCACATGTACGGAACAAAGGCGAAAGACAGAGGGCAACTTCCTTACTTAGGGCTTATTACAAAGCTTTTCAGACGTTTCAATATTCAGCTTCCCAGGATTTTGTGTGTTCGATCATGTGATCACATGGTAGTTGGACTGAAAATGGTTTCTAAAATGCGTTTGAAAGAGTTGGACAAAGCTTTTGAGCAATTGAAAGAGAAAACCCCTGTCAAGTCACACCAAGGTTCTTAAATGGCAAAGCGAAAAGGGAAGGAGCCCATGACAGCTCCATCCAAGAAAAGAAGAGCACTCATTCTGGAGGATGAAGAGGATGAGGACGATGTTACCATTTCTGCTCTTACACTAAGAAATCTTCAAAGTGTTGTTCCAGAGACTGAGGAGAGAGAGGATCAAGACAGAGATGATGAAGAAGAAAAGAGTGAGAGAGAGAATCAATGCAAAAAGAAGCAGAGGAAGAAAGAATTGTAGAATAATAAGAAGGTAGAGGTGAACAGGCAGAAACAAAGCATGAAGCGTACTTCTCACCTCCCGAGGGCATTAAAATAAGGGGAGTTCTGAGAAAAGAGGTACATCTTCAACCGCTGAAGGTGTTAGTCGCTCACTTGCAGATTCAGAAGACATCTATGCTTCTTAATTTCCAGAGCAAGGTCATGAGGTTTCATCGCCAAATTTGAGTGATCATGCTAGCTTGCCATCATCTGCAAATACTCCTACTAATCATGCATAAGCTAGTACTCAGACTGAAAATTCAGGAGACTTTCGTAGAATTCTTGATGTTCTTATGGAAATGTGATGACAGATTTATGCCCTAGGATGCGAAGTTCAGAACTTGTAGAATGTAGGTCAAGCCTCTTCAGGTTCCTTGCATGATCAAATTCACGCCCTTGCTCTTCAAGTTCAAGGAAATGCCAAGGGTGAAGATGTGGCTCAACTGAAGGAGAATTTGAAGAAGCTGGAAGGGATTGCCCAATCAATGGAAGATTTTCAGCTCATTCGTGTTCCTAGGCATCCATGATTCCATTATCTTTTTATTTCTACCTTTTTATAAAAAAAAATGCTAACAAAAGGGGGGAGAGATGGTGCGGATTTGAAAAACTTGACTTTTGTTTACTTTTTGAATGACTTTTGTTTGGTTGTTTGGCTGTGACTGGATTCAGTTTGGGTTGTTTGATCATTTGGTTATTCTAAGTACTATTGGTATTTCATGGAAAAGATAGTTGTTTATTTACAGGACTAACCTTTTTTTCTGTGGATGCAGATTCAATGCTGTCTTTTCTAAGTCAATTATCTTTGTGAGATATCCATGTTTGTTTGAGTATTGTTTTGCAGGTCAAAAATATCCAAATCTGCAGGAAAGTTTTGTCATCATAAAAAATGGGGAGATTGTTGGAGAAAACTTCCTTGTGCGTTTTGAAGATGACAAAACGTTTCCATCAGTCTAGTTTGAAGACTTGCAGACTCTTTAGTCAAAGTCTGAAAACTGCCGAACCGCCAGACTCAAGATTTAAAGTCTATCCTCGTTGACAGTTTCTAGACCGTCGAAGAAGACTTCTCCAGAACTGAGTATTTTGTTAAGGATTTGATTCTATTGACTGAAGAAGATCTCTCAGTTGGAGATAGCATCTTGGAATTTATTATTCATTTTGATTTCAATTCGGGTAATTTAGATCTGTTGATTGGTGAAGTATACTTGGAATGTTTTACTTATAGAAACCTAGATCCCGATTGTATGGGCGAGCATGATTGGTGGGCTATCGTCATATTCCTTAAATAACTCGAAATCTCCATAATGGATTCTATCCAACGGGTAGATTGGAAGAACTCCTTTAGTAAGTGTCAACGGGTATGAAGGCATGGAGAAGTATATAACAATATTTGTTTGTTAGAGTTTAATTTCCTTTTCATAATCTATTGCTAAACAGAATCGGTTTAAAAGTAAAATTATATTCTTTACTCTACAAAATTTGTTTTCGCATCTATTCACCCCCTCTAGGTGCTCGTACTAGCTTTCACACTAACCACGTATGACAAGTAATATTTCCTTGAAGACCGAGTAATACTTGACATTCAAGTTGCTCCTTGAAGCCTTGAGATTCAGCATGCTTTCGGCCTAGAGTCCCTTTTACTGAACCGACGTGCTTTCGTAGTCCGGAGTTCCTGACTTGGTGTGCTTTTGTAGCCCAAAGTCCCTTTTATCGAACCGGAGTGCTTTCATAGCCCGAATTTCTTTTATCGACCTAACGTGCTTTCATAGCCTAGAGTCATTTTTATCGACATGGTATGCTTCTGTAGCCTAGAGTTACCTCATTGATTTGGCTTTATAGGAGACATATCCCCTAGGAGCAGAGATGTTACCAGGTAAGTATATCTCCATACCTTAAATACTTGTCATTGCACAGGTATTCCCTTTCAAGTATACCGACACTCAATTGAGTTGTCCTCTAAAGATTTTTCTCCAGATTCAATCTGATTAAGGCGATCGAAGAAAGGTTCGGATCCTAGTTAAATGATCTCTGTTGCAAGATTAGGCGACCAAAGAAAGGTTCGGGTCGTAGCCAAGCAAAACCTCAATTTAGGCGACCGTAGAATGGTACGGGTCCTAGACAACATCTATTTCCCCATTCAGGCGACTGTAGAATGGTAAGGGTCTTGGAAAATCATTTTTTTTCATCGAGGCGACCGTAGAATGGTACGGATCTTAGACAACATTCAGGCAACCGTAGAATGGTACAGGTCTTGGAAAATCATTTTTTTTTTTCGTTGAGGCGACTATAGAATGGTACGAGTCTTAGACAACATTCAGGTGACTGTAGAATGGTACGAGTCGTAGACAACGCCTATTTCCCCATTCAGGCAACCATAGAATGGTACGAGTCCTAAACACAACCAAACACTGCCATACTGGGCAACCGTAGAAAGGTACAGGTCCTAGGAAAGCAATCTCTTTACAAAGCCATGTTACTATTCTGGACGACCATAGAAAGGTACGGGTCCTAGACATGTAACACTGACTATCTTGAATTACTCTACCCTCATTGAAGATAAGATATTCCAGGTAGGCTCTTTTGACATCTCAGTCTGGATCTGGATGTCTTAATTCTTTTCGTTAAACATTTCACTATGGATGCGAATGCTTTTTTTATCTTTCTCGTTATACCTTTGTCTGAATCTAGGTATTTCGAGTTCAAAATTCTTGACATCTCAGTCTGGATCTGGATATCTTAATTATTTTCGTTTAAATATTTCACTCTGGATGTGAATGTTTTTTCGACCTTTCTCGTTATATCTTAGTATGGATCTAGGTATTTCAAGCACAAAATCTTGACATCTCAGTTTAGATCTATATGTCTTAATTCTTTCCGTTAAACATTTCACTTTGGATGTGAATGTTTTTCGAGCTTTCTCGTTATACCTTAGTCTGGATCTAGGTATTTTGAGTTTAAAAATCTTGACATCTCAGTCTGGATTTGGATGTCTCAATTCTTTTCGTTAAACATTTCACTTTGGATGTGAATGTTCTTCTTAGTCTCGATGTCCCAATTTATTACATGTTAGACTCTTCAAGCAACCTGAGTGAAAACTGAGTACTTGTCAAATAAATGGGTACTTGTGCCTGGGTATCATGGTGATGAATAGGACATCGACTTTATGAGGTCGGAAGCAAAGAAGATAGGTTATCCCATTTTGATAAAACCAACACATGGAGGTGGGGGGAAGGTATGTTTTTTTCTCTGTCGAAAAGATCACCGATATATCTAATGTTCTTAGAGATCTAGAGTTTGACATCATATCCAAATGCATTTAGCTTTCCCTTACTTTTCGTTTTCCTTGAGGCTGTTAGTATCTCACAACTTATTCTTCATATATATATAGGTTATGAGGATTGTTCAAAGTGCAAATGAAAGAGCACAACATGAGGCTGCTGCTTCTTTTGGCGTAGACAAGATCTTACTGGAGAAATATATCACAAGACTGAGACATATAGAAGTCCAGCTACCTATAATGCCGATAAAACAAAAAGTATTTAAACAGAATGCACTTGTTCTCTATGTCAGTCATGTCCTTGAACCCAAGTGGTCTCTTGTTTATCTGAATTTTTATATCCAGCGCAACATATCAATCTGTTTGAACTTGCCTGATTGATGTTTATGAATATGTGGTGACCAGCTAAATTGTTTCTCTTATTGTTTTAGATATTTGGAGACAAGTATGGAAATGTACTCTACTTAAATGAGAGAGATTGCAGTGTACAAAGAAGACATCAGAAGATTATTGAAGAAGCTCCTGCTGTAAGAACTGCATTTTGATTCTAATCTTGGTTTTCACAATTTGGAACTGCTAGACTATAATGAGAGTGCCACTAGTGCAGCCAAATGTTACTAGTGACTTCCGCATCCACTTGGGTCAAGCTGCTGTTTCTGCAGCCAAGGTACCATATCTGAATTGATTAGAAGCTGTATTATATTGTAAAACGCGCACCATTAGATTGACTATATTACCTTAGCAAGCTGTTTTCTCTCAATGCCCTTTTGCAAGCAAAGGACTACAATTGAGGTAACTATTCAGTTCAGAATATAGTCTATAAAATATCTAATATATATGGTCAGAAGAATCACAAGTTGACTGAATTGGCAAAATACAGTGTATATTTGTCACCGACAACATATTTACTTGCAAAATAGGCATACATTAGACAATGAGGTAGTAGAACAAAGAAGAGCACCATGTGCCAATATGGAGCTAGGCACCGGAATCTGCATTGTACTGAGAAATTCTGTCTTTATAGCTTCGTTGTCTGCTCAGTATAAAAGTGGTCTTAGATGGACTTAGGGGATTAACCTTCGTAGTCTTTTTTTATTTTAGTACTATTGCCTTTTGTCTAGGCGCCAGTACAACAGCTCTTGCCTTATCTCTTGCCATTCATGTGTATGCCATAAACTTCGAGGAAGTGTCCTAACCTTAGCAGCAAATTTCACTGTTGTTATCATTTACTTCGTTTCTCCTTTGATCGGACTTAAAATTGGCTTTGCCCAAGTCTAGGGATAATCGTTGGCTTTCATGACAGTACAGACTCGCTGCTGCTGAAATTCAGGGTCCAACTAAATGATTCCGGATATATAGATTCCATTTTGACAAAGGTCCCCTACCACAGGTTATTGATGTTTGGTGCAAATGAGATTTGTCCCTCCTATCATTGTGAGTCCTGCATGTAAGTCAATAGTTTTGATTTCTTGTGTTTGTGTGGACCAGGAACTGTTCTTTTCTGAGTGCATGAGTTTATTGATGAACTTTTGGTCTTTGGATCCACCAAAGCCAAAGTTCCATTTTCTTGTTTAGCTCACCATACAAAGATCATGTGACTAATGGATTGCATATATGGTTGCTGAATGTTGATCTTGGTTAGTTATCTGTCTTCTTTAGTCATGATTCTGATGAACTGCTTAATAGATTTTTGTAATTTCTTGGAATATTGAGGCAAAGTATCTTTACAAAATGTGAAGGCAGTAAATTATCACAATGCTGACACTGTGGAGTTCATAGTTGATACTGCTTCTGGCCAATTTTACTTCATGGAGATGAATACCCGTCTACAGGTGCTTTGATGATTCTTTCTAATTTTTAAACTTACATCACAGATGGAATCTTTCTAAAGTTTGTTTTGTATTCTCTGCCAGGTTGAGCATCCTGTGACTGAGATGATTGTCGGTCAAGACCTTGTTGAGTGGCAAATTCGTGTTGCCAATGGTGAACCCCTTCCCATTGATCAGTCAGAGGTTCCATTGTTAGGTCTGTGATTTTTCCTGTGAAGTCATAGCAAAGTACTTCCTACATGTTCTCTGGATACGTGTTCATTATCAACTTGTGATGATGTAGTTGAACACTAGATGACCTGTGCAATGCACTTTTGATAATGGGCCTGTGCATGTGTGTGAGCGCGTGCAGGCACATGTGTTCAGAGATTTAATTATGGAGATATATATAAAATACGGCCCTCTTCCGCTTTTTCATTTGGAGGGGTTGCAGGTAGGTAAGGGTTGCAGGGAAGAAAAAGTAGTTTATTTCTAAGTGAAATGTTCATTATGTTTTTCTTTTGAGTGGCCTATTATATGGTAGCATTTTACCATTTGGTTGTTGGCAAGTAGAAGTACAACTGGCTTAGGTAAATGGTTTAGATGTTCTCTATAAACAGTTGTCCTTCTTTTTATAACCTTTGACAAAGGAATATATATTCAGAATAATAATACATGCTATCTTCTTATTCATATTCTTGATGACAGGTCATGCATTTGAAGCCAGAATATATGAAAATGTTCCTAAAGGATTTCTTCCGGTGACTGGAGTCCTTCATCACTATCGTCCTGTTCCAGGCACATAGAGTGGTCAGTTACATCAGAGATCTAGCTAAATTTCCGTCAGATAATTTGACATTGTTCGAAGATCCGTCTTCTTCTTTTGGAATGAAGAATAATAATGCTTATAATGATTTTCCTTTAAGAAACTCTTCCCTGTCTTGTGCTTTTGAAAAGCTTTGATAGTGCTGAGTTGGCCATAATGTGCTGGATATGTCATCTGGCAGTGAAGGTTGATACTGGAGTTGAGGAAGGAGACACTGTTAGCATGCATTATGGTCCTATGATTGCGAAGCTTGTTGTATGGGGAGAAAGCCGGAGTGCAGCACTGGTTAAACTGAAGGATAGCTTGTCAAAGTTTCAGGTATCTTTTATGAAGATATCAGTTCTTCGATGAGAGCAAAGCACTTATGATGATTCTTTTGAACTATCAAATTTATGTACATGGATTGCTAGTTTGATAGGTCTTCGGGCTTGACTAAACTTTCTTTCTTGAGTTGTCCTATGGCATTGCAAAATTAAATGAAGTGCAATGATGAAACATATCCATGACATGATGAGTGCTATCCTTCTGATGATTAATTGTTTGAGATTTCTTATCATTTCCGCCTTTAGAAGTTTCTTTTGCTTTAGTCTCAGATGATCCACTTTGACAGGTTGCAGGCCTTCCAACCAATATAAACTTTCTCAGAAAGCTTGCTAATCATTGGGCATTTGAGGATGGAAATGTGGAAACTCATTTTATTGAGCACTTTAAAGATGACCTCTTTGATGATTCCTGTCATGAAAACGAGGCATACGAGGAGGCTATATATAGTGCAGCCCTGGTTGCTGCTTGCATTTGCAATAAGGAACATTCAAATTTTAGAGAAGGTTTTCCTGGTGATTTCAATGTGCTAAGTGATTGTATTTTCTTCCATTCTTTGTTATTAATTCCTTGTAATGTGAAATTTCTCTTTGCTTTTACCCCAAAAAAAAAAAAAATTTCTCTTTGCTCAGGAGGCAATGGATTAAACTCCATATGGTACGCTGATCCCCCTTTTCGAGTCAATCACTGTGCGAAGCGTGTCTTTGAATTTAAGTGGGATAACGATTATGATAGCACTGGCTCAAAACCACCGGTGCTTTCTCTTACTTATCAGGCTGATGGGCAATATGATATCGAGGTACTTTCCCATCTGCAGTAAGTTAAATATTATAATTAACTGTAAGACCACTTTAAAAAAATATTGTGCTTCTTTGTTCCAGCATTATAGTTTATAATGAATTTTCAATTGTTACCGACAAATCGAGCATCATTTGCATAGATGAAACTCATAATGCTCTTCATCTTCTCACAGGTAGAAGGAGAAGGCACTTCCTTGGGCTTTCATGTCAAAGTGACATACCTAGGTAACCATGACTTTAGAGTTGAAGTCAATGGTGTCAGTGTTCAAGTTAGTTTAGCAACCTACGAGAAGGTATAATTCTGTTCTGACTGTACTGTCTTTTTATCTGTGCTATCTTGTGTAGTTGCATATCAAAATTCTTATCGGGGAGAAAAATCATATGCCCCAAATTAGATGGTTGTGGTGTGGTCCTGCGAGTACTTTATCTGTAAAGATTACAGTAAACCCATCATTTAAGTCTGCACCCACGATAATTGGTTCACCATGCTTTTCTTAACCATAATTTTCCAAATTTCACATTTAGTTTTCTTTTTCTTTTTCTGATACGAGCCAATCGGGAGGGCCACATTATCAATCATCTGTTGCCAAAGGAAGTTACAAGAGTAAAAGAAAATAACAAACAACACTAAGCAAGAAAATGCCATTCACTTGCAAACGAAAATTATGAATGCCCCAAATAATTTGAATATAGTATAGATGAAGAATATTCTTAATTAATCTTAGGAAGTTTTCTGAGTTTAGTTCTATCAGCATGGTCAGTAAACTTTAGTCCCAATTGTTTTCGGCATTTTAGACCATCATTAAATGCTTAAATACATGTCTGTTGAGTATATGTTTCCTTATGAAAGATTGAGTCGAGTCATACTTACTCGTACTCGACAAAACCATAAAACTCAGGGTGTTGCATCTTCATCTTCGTGGATGTACAGTTAGGTGTAATTTTTTAGTCAGCTAGTCATGACACAGTAATCCATGTGAACAAGATTGAGCTCAAATTCTAGTTGATTATCTACACTCTACTTTGGTTTATATGACTTAAGCTCCAAATCATGATCAAAGTCTGAAACTTTGTTGAGGGATGGTCAATGTCCCGTCTTACCTGTAAGATTTGGATAAGCATATGCATATCTGGCACGGGTCTAAACATCATCATTTCTGTAACAACCCAGACCCGGGGCAGTATAGAGGGACGGACTAAGATCGCCTCGGTAGTACGCGAGCGAGGCTAAGGGCATTTCTCTTGTCCCACATCGCTTAGGGGGGAGTCCTAGGAGCCTTTATAAGGCTTGGGTCCCTTAGTATGTGTGACGCGTTTTAAAGCCGTGAGGACTCAGTGTCCAAAGCGGACAATATCACATAGTGAGGCCCGGGTCGTTACAAATGGTATCAGAGCCGACTCCCGCAGTGTGTTGGGCCACAGCGATCCAGACCCAGGGCAGTACGAAGGGACGGACTAAAATCGCATTGGCAGTACGCGGGCGAGGCTAAGGGCATTTCTCTTATCCCACATCGCTTAGGGGGGGAGTCCTGGGAGCCTTTATAAGGCTTGGGTCCCTTAGTATGTGTGACGTGTTTTAAAGCCGTAAGGACTCAGTGTCCAAAGCGGACAATATCACACAGTGGAGCCCAGGTCGTTACAAATGGTATCAGAGCCGACTCCCACAGTGTGTGGGGCCACAGCGAGGGCGTTGTACCTTAAGGGGGGGAGAATGTAACGACCTGACCGGGCAGAGTACGGAGGGACGGACTAAGATCGCCTCGGCAGTACACGGGCAAGGCTAAAGGCATTTCTCTTGTCCCACATCGCTTAGGGGGGAGTCTTGAGAGCCTTTATAAGGCTTGGGTCCCTTAGTATGTGTGACGCGTTTTAAAGCCGTGAGGACTCAGTGTCCAAAGTGGACAATATCACACAATACTGCCCCTGGTCTAGGTCGTTACATTCTCCCCCCTTAAGGCACAGCGCCCTCGCTGTGGCCTCACACGCTGCAGGAATCGGCTCTGATATCATTGTGGCCCCACACGCTGCAGGAATTGGCTCTGATACCATTTGTAACAACCCGGACCCCATTGTGTGCAGGAATCGGCTCTGATACCATTGTGGCCCCACACGCTGTAGGAATCGGCTCTGATACCATTTGTAACGACCCGGATCCACCATTGTGTGATATTGTCCGCTTTGGACACTGAGTCCTCACGGCTTTAAAACGCGTCACACATACTAAGGAACCCAAGCCTTATAAAGGCTCCCAGGACTGCCCCCTAAGCGATATGGGACAAGAGAAATGCCCTTAGCCTCGCCCGCGTATTGCCGAGGCGATCTTAGTCCGTCCCTCCGTACTGCCTCGGGTCTGGGTCGTTACATTCTCTCCCCCTTAAGGCACAGTGCCCTCGCTGTGGCCCCACACGCTGCGGGAGTCGGCTCTGATACTATTTGTAACAACCCGGGACCCACTGTGTGATATTGTCCGCTTTGGACACTGAGTCCTCACGGCTTTAAAACGTGTCACACATACTAAGGGACCCTAGCCTTATAAAGACTCCCAGAACTCCCCCCTAAGTAATGTGGGACAAGAGAAATGCCCTTAGCCTCGCCCGCGTACTGCCGAGGCGATCTTAGTCCGTCCCTCCGTATTGCCCCGGGTCTGGGTCGTTACAATTTCAGACAGAAACTAGGACAGCCATTGTTCGACGACGATGACAGCCAGCACAATCCCAGTTTTGAGATGGCGTCACATCCACAGGGAACGGTAGTGGCACCAATGGCAGCTTTAGTGGTCAAGGTCCTGGAGAAGGATGGGATGCGAGTGGAGAAAGGTCAACCTATATTGGTTTTAGAAGCAATGAAAATGGAGTTATGCGGTAGTGCTAGATTCACCTGGTACATTTCACCTTTATGTTCCCCTGTATGGAAGAACTGAAAGTTTCCGTAGCAGCATGTTGTCAAAGCACCGTCTGCTGGGCATGTTCATGGGCTTGCCGTAACTGCTGGTCAACAGGTTCCTGACAGTAGTGTTCTCTTCAGCATCAAGGTTAGCAATTTCTTTACGACGAACTTTTTCAACGAGTCAACTAATCTAAATGAAGATTGGTTGACTATTTCTCCTGATATTACTCACAGGAATAGTATCCAGACCAGAAAGAATAATTCAAAATAAATATAAAAAATCAGTGCGCGTGACAAATTGTTACGACGACGGTGATTGTTTGTGGCTTAGGGACATCGCTGCTGGTTAAACTTGAGATGGTGCTAATTTGCGACAAGAAGTGGAAGTTCACTCAATGCCGACGAGGAAAGGCAGTCACTAAAATGTATCAAATGTTATTCGTTACATTGTATATTTACACAGCCAAACGCGCAATTTCTGCTCTCGTCTATTGGCGGAGTCGATCGGACTTGTAAAACATGTACATTTTTGGGGATTCATCGGCAGATGTTCCATGTATTGGATGACTTTCGTCCTATGAACTTATGTCCTAGTTTTCTCTGCTACTTCTAGGGGATGGACGTATCATAGTAGTTCTAACGGTAGTTCTCTTGCAGGTTGGTTAATCTAAATCAAGCTAGTTTATGCAAGGGTTAAGCCACGTCACTAATCAGAGTGGTTTAACGAATACGTCGTCACTTTTATCTAAGTAGGTAAGAATCAAATGGATAAAATAAAGATAAAAGGGAGAGGCTGGTAAGGCTGATCGGTTCTAGGTTCAGTCTAATTCAAATTCAATGGAATTGGTCGAAAACGATGTAAAAGAAAAAGGGTTCTTGAAGAATTTCTTTGTATTCACTTTGCTTTGATGTGTATTCTTTACATGTATCTATATTCCAAAGTGTAAACAATACAAGGAAAATACGAAGGTACAAAACCATTTTGAATCACTAATAGCTATTGATCTAAATCTTGGATTGATTTAAGTATCTTTAATCAAATCAATTGCATAAATAATGTCTCCAACACGGTTACTTTTTTTTTCCTACTATTTGAAATTGGACCAGGATAGTATTTAGTTCATAATTTTACTAATTTTTTTGAAGAAACAAAGAATATGTATAAGTAGTTGATTCTACTTTTAAGAATAGGGAACTAGATCGACACACTTTAGAGCAGGACCCAACCAGTCGGTTCAGTCGAATCTGGGCAGTTCTTGGCATGGGTAATCCATTCCCCATATCCTTGGAGGCTCGTCCCACTTCCACTTCAAATCAAACGGACCTGTCGAGAGCAGCCCACGTAGATCTCTTCAAATAGCGATCGCCGGTCGTCATCAATAGACACCTTCCCCCCTCTTTCTAATGGACAAATCACTATCCCTCGTCCACGTCAAGCTCCTAGCCTTCGACCTCCTCTCCCTTGCCCAATCCCCGCCCGACACCCCGACCTTCTCCCGCGACGGCATCTCCCTATCGCGCGCGGAGGTGCTCGGCGTTGTCGTCTACCGCGAGCACAAGCCCGGCCGCTTCCTCAAGTTTGCGGTCGACGATGGCACCGGCTGCGTCCCCTGCATCCTCTGGCTCAACCACGCCACCTCTCCCTACTTCGCCCGCCAACGTCCCCAGGGTGTTCGACTGATTGCCGATGTGGCGAACAGCCAGGCTTCGCTGGTGAAGTTGGACGCGGTCACTCGAGTGCACGGCAGGATCACGAGCTACCAGGGCGTGGTGCAGATCACGGCTTCGAGCGTCGCGGTCAAGAGGGACCCGAACGTGGAGGTCCTGCACTGGCTGGATTGCTTGAAGCTGGCTCGAAGGGTCTACGGTCGCCCACGATCGTGAGAAATGCTTGCACGGACGGAGCCCATGGACAGGACGCGATTGCTATAGATGACGGTTTTCCAAAATTTCGATTTGATTTGATTGTTCGAGACACTCATAAATACGCTATTCATTTCCGTATATATCAAGTAAACGTTTCACTGCACTTGATGTCGAATAGTAATATGTAACAACCATGCATTTATTAGCAGACGTAAGAAATCATGTCAAATTCATGGAAGCCACCGATAATTGGGATTATTCCATGAACTTGTGATTCTCAGATCTGATCCTACAATCTTGAAGCTGAACCTGCTCTCCAATGTTCCTAGCACACTTGTCTCGTATCCTCGTGACAATCAAGCACGACTTGCAATCCAAAGGCACGAGCACGCCATTGCAGGCCCCGTGTGCATAACAATCATCCGGCATTCCGTAGTGGTTTTTGGATTTGTCGCAGTGGTTATAACTATTGTCGGCCGTATGCTCCACGACATCGGCGAGGGCCAAGTCTATGGCATTGTCGAAGAGATTGGATGGATCGTACGTGTCGCCGTTACATATCTTGTACACTTGATTAACATTCAGAGTAGCACCAACCACATGGTAGATGAAAAAGAGCTCAATCACAAGAAATGTAAGGTTTGTCCAAAGCAACCATGGAAAATTGTGTTTGGTTGCTCCCTCTGTGTATGTCCCTATTTGCACTATTTATTGTAGCGTTTCTTCGGTGTTGGTGAAGTGCTGATCGAATTAGTCTTTTTCTACACTTCATGTCCATTGTTTATCACTTGCTACAACTTAATTTATGGAGGGCGATGTCTCTCTCTATTTTGCAATGCACCCTATGTTGTCTTAGGTACCCAAACCCCCTCTACAACTTTGGTCTGTAAGCAAACTCAAATGAAGTTGAAAGAAAAATCAAAAGACCAATGACAATTCAAATATATAAGTAGATGATGTATCTAACATGTGAGATCTTAGACGAATTCCATTATTATTATTATTTTCTATCGAGATAGGCTCTTTCTTGAAAACTAAAAAGTATGAATTGAAAATAGCAGACTCCAATTTATTTCGACATTTTCAAGTAAAATGGTACTTAGTTTCGTCTCGACCAGAATGAAAACAATTATTCCAAATATATAAATGACGGTAAAAAGAATCATTGCACGAGCATGTTTTAAATGGTAACGGCCATATCTGATTTTACATATCACAGCTTTCGCGAGCTAGAGATACAAGGGCTTAAAGCATGACAATGAATAAAAGACCTCCGTACTTACCATCCGAGATTCCTTTTCATCAGAATCTATATACTAATTCGTATGATCGATTTACATATCACAGCATAATCACATGAAAGAGAAGGGCTTGGAAAAAAAGGATGACGCGAAACATAGCTGCTACACCGAAACTAGGCGCAAAGAACCAAATAGCCAAACCTGGGATGTAAGTCCCAACTCCCAACTACTTCAAGAAACAAAAGTGTCCATAAAGAAGTGACTAGAGTACATTGTCATGGAAGAGTTGCCAGTTAAAACTCTAGCATTCCCATCCTCTGAACTCAAATTGAGATAGCGAGTGTCCTAGAAGACAGGAAGTCGCGTTTCTTTGAGGTCCAGGGCCTTCTCGCACAATGTCTTTGTTGAAGCAACAGCATCTCAATCTATGGTACCCCACAATATCTGCACAAGGTTTGAGAAATTAAACTGTGTATGATCAAAAAAGCCTGTGTTGCTAATGCAGCATGCTTCATCTGAAACATCCAATACCAAATATGATGCAATAGTTTCTTTAACAGGCACTGTACATATGGATGCGTCAGTTGGCTTACCTAGAGTCTCCACTCTAAAAATGCTCTAGTGTAATGTGTAACACATTGCAACCAATTTTCTTGGCAGGTCTCACGGTATGTCTATTTTATGGTCATGCATGTGAAGTGGAGGTTGATTCGGTATCTCTCTTCCCCCTCCAGAGAATGATCTGCTCGTCCTTAAATAATATAGGAACACATGGTACCAAATCCTGCATGGGTGTAAGACAGACATAATTTGATCTAAGCTCTAAAAAGACAAATACAAATCAAGATGATAGTAAAAAAGCTAACATCCCAAGGAGAAAAGGAAGAAAAAAACGATGAAATTTAGAGAGCATACTCGAAGTTTCACGCCAATCAGTTGGCAGTCACTTGTACCCACATGTTTGCAGTCTAACCTCACAACCTCTTCAGTCTTGAATGCTTCCCTCACTTTCTCGACCACATTGACATACACGCCGTTCCTTGCTGATGTAAAATGACTAGTTTATCATTTCGTATTGAGATCAATTATAGCAAGTAAGAAACAAGTAGACCTTAGTAAATGGCCAAGCCATTGGAAACAAGTTTACTCACTAAGTTTCGTGAAAGGGGGAGAGTTCAGTCCTCTGTTTCTCATTTCTTTTGTTTCCTCAAATGTCAATCCTTCTGCAATATTCTTCACAAGCTTTGGGTATATTGGTGCATAAGGCTTCCACAGCATGAGAGGTATAACTGGTCTTTCCTTCGAATCATAATGTCGACCTCGATACAAGAGGAGGATATGATATTGCGGTAAATTATCTTCCCACCAGATTTGTCCTTTGAGAAAACTGGTAATCCGTCAAATAAGAGACCATGAAAAGGCAAAAGGGCCTTATTGTATTCTCAGTCAGTTCATTCAGTTAATACCTCAAGGTGAAAGCAAACATTGTCCATGTCAAGTGTCGGCACTCCCAGGCACTTAATCCTAACTGCTTCGGCTCTCTTCCAGTGATTGTGGATATCATCCAACATGTTGTGAGTAACTCCTCCTTTGCCTGCGTGAAAATAATGACATAAAGTGCAGTCAGAAATATAAGAAAATTTCACAAAGCGCAAAATGGAGATAATAACAAAGTGTGGCAACATCTCTCATTGACTCTCCTCGACAAAACTTCCATGTTCTGCCCAAAAACCAAAATTAGGTATCTCAAACTGAGTCTCTATTTTCAATTCCACCAAAGAACATAGCTTGTACCCAAATCACACTAAGTTAAATTGTCGACCTGGTGCTGACTTCGCCACACATGAAGGATTCACAAAATTCCTCATCTTGGTCAAATGCATTCATATCATTACAGGAATATACACAAGCAGCATTGGTACAGGTCTCAAGTACAGCAACTATACTAATGAGTAGCCAAGCCAATCAAGAAAAATCAAAACTTACAAGAAAGATCCAAAAACAGGCTCATATCATTCATCAACACAGAATTTTTCACAAATTCTACAATCTACACTAGGCAGTGGCTTATCTCATCAGCTGAGATCTCAGGGATCATCAGAAATATCACTACAAAGAAAAGACGAAAAATGCACACTTACCCAGATTAATCTGGCGATTGCAATCGCTGCGCCGGTACCTCTCCACGAGCTCCGCCACTTCCTCCTCCGAAAGCGGAGGTCCCAGGAACCGTTCCCTCTCCCCGCCGCCTTCTCCGGGTCCGGCGCCTCTCGGACCGGCGCGGAAGTCCCCGTCCAAGTCCTGTCGATCCGGCCGGGCCCGAACGGAGAGAACCGCGGCGGCTCGCGGAACCCGATGGGCTCGCCGGCGGCGCTTGTCTCCGAGTACGAGTACCTGAAGTCGAAGGGGAGGTCCGGCCCGGCCGGGCGTTCCGGGTCGCCGCCCCGGCTTGATCCCGGGGGTTCCTTCCGGGCCTTGCTTCTCCGGGGTCTTGGGGCTCGGCCGGGGGGCTTAGGAGAGAACGGAGGGTCGTCGGCGGCGTCGGAGAGAGGCCGCCGGAGGAGGAGAAAGAGGAGGGCGCGCGAGCTCCCGGGGCGGAAAGGTAGGGTTTTGGGAGCGACCCGGTGGAAAAAGGCAGGATCGCCATGGAAGGAGATGGTCTGAAGATCTCTACTTCAGTCTCTGCACGAGAGATGATCAAAGCCTGCTTAAAGTTCGTACCTTTACCCTTAATCTAAATCGAGTTTTTTTGTACTTTTAGGCGGACCAAATCCAGATAAATTCAATCAATGTGACCGAAAAACCACGTCGTAGTGTGATGGGATAAAATTTTCCCAAAGTGCACGTCCACGTGAATGTCCACACTAGCTAAGTTTCATTCACATCATACTCATATTATTATATACATTCGCTAATATTTTTCACACGGATTCAGTGGGCTTCAACCTGATTTATTTGCTTCGTCATACTTTTGCATTGTATGATGGATGTATCAAGTGAATTTTCTCAAATTTTATGTCAGAGAGACTTGATTAGAAAATTTGTGAATGACTTGATAAGATTAATAAAATATGCAGTTGACTAGGCCATCCCTACCGAGCCCCACTCCGAATCCATCAAGCCAAAAATGCAATTGACTGTGCTAGAGGTTCATGGGGAGTATCCTCACACAACATGAGATATAGCGTTCTTTAGGAGTTTGGATCAATAAACTTCAATGGATGATTAGGGCTACTAAAGGAGAAGACTTGGCAGCGAGGTTTATGTATCTTTCTAATGACTAGTTATTGCACTTTGATAGTTAGCAAGGCCAGACATTTTCAAAACAACTAAGCTAATAACCACTTTATTTTGGTTAACGTGCGTAAAATTGTAAGAGATAGAACGAGGAACTTTAGACCTTTTTAAGCAAATGCTGTATTGGCTATTATGTGGAGGTTTTCTCTCTCCATTTTCTCGCATTATTAGTTCAGTTTGTAATATTGGTATTGCCCAAAAACTTTTATACTTTCACTAGAATTTTTCTTACAACGAAATATCTTTTACTGAAAATCGTTATTTTGATTTGTAATTGAAAGAGAGAGGTTCTACGTCAACTCCGAATAGGAAATATCACAAACGATAAGAAAATCAACAAATTTAATTCAAATGGGACTTAACTCTTTACTGAAATTGATAATCATATAAAGCAACATATATTTTAGCAATTTGCATCAAGCTCAAGCTTCCTTCTTACATACATGTTCCTCTGAAAGCACACATTAGAATCGGATGAATAATTTATTGGTAGCATACTCGATCAAATGAAATAATCCTTTTTTTGAAACCACCCTTTTTCAGAAAGAAGAATAGGAACAAAAAAAAAAAAGATCTGTTTCTTCTTTCCAATGAAAAAATTCAATTCAATTCTCAACTACTCCTCGGATATATTGATTTCTTCTAGACTAGTCGGGTGTACTGGTACATGTGTAGAGAAAGGGTCTCCTTTGAGGAGAAAACATAATCTCTCGAATTTCTTTAGTATTCTCTTATTTATTACCTATGTCTAATATTTAGATAGAATATCGTCGCCGTTACTAACGAAAAATTCAAAGAAACCTCATAAACAGAAGAAGGGAGAAGACGAGGAAAAAATAGAAACGACTTTCGAAACGAAGGGGACTAAACAAGAACAAGAGGGATCGAACAATAGATATGCCTATAACTGAAAGGTTAGCAAACATCGTATATCTATATAATTCAAAGGACCACTTGTCATGCTCCTATCATTGTGTTGGGAGACACTGACTCATTGCGTGAAGACAAGACACCAACCAAAGAGACCAGTTGAGAGCCAACTCTAATGCGTGATTATTATGCCAATTCAGTTACGTTTTTATGATACAATTGAACACTTCCCATTTTGGATTATTCTCAAAGGAGAAGAACAAACATAAACTATGCTGGACATTAATTGATGACAAGGCCAAGAAAATATATACTTTATGATAGAACCAAACATAAACAAACGATGTCGGAATTTAATTGACAAAAAATCTTGAAAATGCAAAAATGCTATGCCAGAATTGAATCAATGATGCAACATCCAAGATAAAGAAACACCTCAAAATTTAATCTACAACGCAGATATGGAAACTATAACTAACACATTAGAATTTAATCAACAATGTGAGTTTGAAAAATAAAGTTAGAATGTAGGAAAGTAAAAATAACTAAAAGATAGTAAATTCGTTTGATCCGTGTGAGGGTCTTTAGTAGATGGGCGATGGTATTATAATGGCAGTGTGACAATCGCTCTTGAGTAGTTTCCATCAATTGCATCCATGTTCTTCCATCTTTGTAAGTTTTTTTGTGCCAATGTTCTCTCGAGGCCATGATCTTGTTCTTGAACATTTGCTTCTTTACAAATGCATATGCCAGTTGTTCTACGATCTCAATTGCTTCGTTCTCTCGTGGCTACGAACTTGTAATCATATCTTGATGCTCCTCATGCAATCGGATTTCCTCCATCACCCTGATAGTTTGTAAATGTTGCTAGTCAACATCCTCATCGATCATTGTTGAACACACGTGGTCGTATATCGACAACCAACTGGTGACAATCATCGATATTCGCCAACATTGATATTGATTTTAGTTGTCGACAATGGGTCATGTGCTTAACAATATTTGATGCTCTAATAACGTGTCTACTCATGTCAATGACCTGGTCATCTTTTGGTGCAAATGGTACTTCATCTGATTAACAATATTTACATATTTACCCCAAAAAAATGGTTAGTGTTTTAGTATTTAAATACTCTTAAGTCTACCAACTTTCAAGGGTAAAAGCCACCAAAAATCCAAAATTTTGCCTGTTTTGACACATTTACCTCAAACTTTTTATGACACCAAAATTTTAAATTTGTATCAATGCGACACATGTATCCCAAATTTGTACAGGTCGACATATTTGTTTCAAACTTTTTCTTGTGATATCAAAAATTCTAAACTTATATCCAAGTGACACACTTATCCTAAAAATTTTGTGTCGCAGTTTTTTTGTGTCACAAAAAAATAAGTTTGGGTAAATATATCACATAGGTAAAAGCTCAGGGTGAATGTGTCATATTGGTTCAAATTTTGAGTTTTTGGTGTTACGGAAAAAGTTTAAGATAAAAATGTTACAATGGATAAAGTTTGGGACTTTTGATGACTTTTTCCCAACTTTAAATTGAAAAATCGGAATGCCTTTTACATTTTACTCCTCAATGCTGTAAAATCTTAGATCTCGCGCATTTCAACTTTATTGTGGATTCTTTTTTTTTGATAATGCCAACTGATCTAAACATCTGTCCTATGTCACTCGAACTTAGCAATTAACGTATTAAGTATCAATCAATCTGACTGATGAAGTTGCTTTTCTTTGCCTAACGACAATTGCAGTGGGAAGCGGAACAGAAAATACAACTGTAGATCAATAAAATGGAGCCAAGAAGCAAATCACAGCGGGCTTTGGTATGCGTACAAATATGTTTGTGTCTAGGGCATGTGCAGAAGCTTACTAAAAGGGCTATCCTCATCAAGCAAAGTTAGCTGATTTTCATTGAGCTAAGTGACGGAAGCAACGTGAAAAGAGGTGGGCATAGGAACGTATGTATGGCTTCCTCACTTAAGCTTGCGATCATCTTTTGTTTCGCTTCTCTTATTCGTAATCGCACAGAAGGCTTTCCGGACATGACCGTAGTGACGAAAATATGCAACGGGAACATCGTTAATGAGATTGCCGACTTTCATTACTTGAGGGATCTGGTGATGGAGTTGTCTGCCAAGAGATCCCGTTCGGGTTTTAATCCTTACGTCGGTGAAGGCACGTCGTGGTCGTCTACGCCTTGCTACGGTCATGCAGCTTGTAACGAAGCTCTTACGGATTCGGATTGCGTTATGTGTCTGGTCGGTGGCAAAGAACATGATCCTCAAAGAATGTCGGATAGCTCTCGGAGCTCGAGTGCAGCTTCAGGGCTATAGAATCATATAGAATCCATTCACCGAAGATTGAATCTCTGTGTTTGATAGAGCAAAGTGTTTCCAAATGTTTTTGCTTGCGATAAGTTCCTTTGCGCATTTCGTGAACAAAAATGTCCAATAGTCTTTTGTAAGAATTGAATAAGAACATTGGGACAAAATCAAATGATCAGAGTCCGGAATTGCGCTAAGTGCATTGTCTAACTTATTATTATTATGCCAATGATATACTTAGGTTTTTCTCTGATTTGTTAAATTTACCCCATTAATTTATTATTCTAATAACTTGTACGAATTACAGCGAAAAGAAAAATGAAAATGTGGGGGTCGTGTTGTTAAATCTCCTGTTATTGTAGAAGAGATTATGATTAATAACGTATCCTGAGTCATTTTGAGCAATTGAAGAGGAAAAGTATGGGCCCAATTTATCGCAAAAGATTAACCTAATACTTAGTTCACACTATTGCAATAGATTTTTAGACATTTCAAATATAAGCTATGTTGCACATCAATGTTGGAAAATCTCATTTTGATCCTATTTAGCCACCACGTTACGATATGCTTTCATTTCCATTTCTCAATTCGGAAATGTCCTTATATGTTTACCGTTGAGGATATTTATTCAGCACAAAGTAATGTAAACTCACCCCAAATTGTAAAATGTCTAATTGCTAACTTTATTTTAATGACATTGGATATACTTTCGGTACAGCAAAATGAATATCAACAGTATCAACTAGTTAATTACTGAAAAAAGCAACACATATGTCCCTCAATGAGCAGCAATATCATTTCTTGATGAAATAACTATATTAGTAATTTTTACTTATGAAAGGATGCCATTACAGTTGATTTTATTCGGAATGAAATCTCAATTATAAAAAAAGGGCGACAATATTATATAGGAGGGACATGCATTCCTTTTTAGTGCCAGGCGCCATGTTTTCCTCCAATTTTAAGCAAATTCATATACACAAGCATTTTAATATTTGACATTAGCTTTTCCCATAAAAAAAATATTTGTTTATTTTTAAAAATTGAAAAAAAAAAAAAACCCAAAACTCAATAAATATTTAGCTCCAAAGTTGGATTTTTTTTCATTTGTAAAAGCAAATCAGATATCTATCAATAAAATTTAAGAGTTTCAATAAAATTATCCAGAGACCAAGTTATGGTAATAGTCTGGATTAGGCAGTTAACCATCAAATAGAAAAAAATATATCAGCAATTATTATAGCCAGGGAATCATATGAATTTAAAAATTTTGAATATATATAAATAATATATTATTATATATGTTGACCTTACTTCTTCCTGCGCGGGGCAATATTTATATTTTCCCAAAATATTATAGCGGGTGGTCTTTCCTTGCCGCTTTCTCAAGTGCGTCCAGTCACTCCCTTTTCTGATTCGTCTCCGTCTGGAAAGCCAGAAAGGATAGGGAAGAAAGTGAAGGAAAAAGCAGCAAGAAAGTGAGAGAAAAAAGGCGAGAAAATCCCCTTAGAAAAATCATTCCGCCCTCTCAATTTCAGCTCTCAATTGGTTGGTCTGGTCTGGTCTCCTAGGGCAAAAACCCCGGTTGAAGTGAGAGAAAAAGCAATGAGCATTCCTCTGCCCGCGAGGCACTTGCTGCCCCTCACCACTGCCACCATTGATTTTCCCTCCAGACCCTCCTCGAGATCCTTCCACAGCAGCAGCCCTCCGATTGCCGGAGCTGATTTGAGCGTCTTCTCTCTCGGTTGCTTCAATCCTTCTCATTTTTGTGCCGGATGGCCTCGAAGGAAGAGACTTTCGTCTTCCCAACAACAGACGGTAATAGTCTCTCCGCCGTTCCTAATTTGACGGTGTTTGCCGGATTTTGAGTTTCGGGTTTTGTTTGTTTGGGACGAGGGTTTTGTGGGCTTGAGCTTGTTTTAGGTGAGTTGAATCTCAGGTTTTGAAATGGGATTGCTGTGGAGGGGAGGGGACTGAATTTGGTTTTGATTGATTACAATGATTTGCTGGCGGAGTGTTGGCCAAAAGAGTCATTTTGAGATCGGCTATTCGGGTGTGTGCCTTCATATGAGGTAGTCCTATGTTATTCGGTTCGCTGCTAAAATAATCATCTTGAGGGTGGCTATTTGGGTGAGGTTGTTTAATAAGGGGTGACTTGTGTCTTCGCACAGTTAAGGTTGTGTCACCGCGTAGAAGGTGCTTCTTTTTGCCACCCATTATTTACCTACCGAGTAATAGTATGTGTAAGTCATGATTCGGTCGCACAAGGTATGTAGGTATGTGTTACGCCCATGTGTAGGATTGTGCTTCTTGTTACTATCAAATGGAAGTTATTCACATGACACATTTATCACAAACTATAAAGTATTTCCTGTTATGCCCCGATCTTCAAGCACACACTCATCTCTCACCTTGGTCGATTTAAGTGACGTCCCAAAACATCTCAGTCGTCCCACAAGAATAATAGAGCAAGTCACAGTTTTCCCCGACCCCAAGAGTGATTGGACGTATGAGATGGTTGTGACAACCGTTTGGGTTTTGGAAGTTCCATACCAAGAGAGGCCCAATAGATTCAGGGCTTGGTTCCATACCATCCCTAATGGTCTTAGAATAAGCCCTCTTTCAAACTTTGGTATATCGGCGAAAGTAATCATTGCTACCCTCGACGTCCCATTGATCTCAGTCAAGAGTATTCCCAACTCACTCTCACGGTCTTCTCCACTTTACAACTTATCAAGCATTATCAATGCTAAATAACCAAACTCGGCATCTACCAATCAATCATTTAATTCCACTCAATTTAGGATAAATTCTTAAAATATCACAATTATTTCAATTCCACGCAACGTAGAGCGCAATTAAATAAACAGACTACACCACAACAATCAGCATAAAATTTCAATCGTCGGCTATCCTTGCCTTATTTTCAAAAAAAAAAATTAATTAAATTAATTTCGAAAATTAATAATTAAATACTAAAAATCCAATTTATGCCCATAATGCCTAATTGAAGCCCGAGAAAGGTCAAGAAAAATCCTAAGATGCGTTCAATAAATAATATAGGCTATCCTCAAGCTAATTACACTAACCACCTAGCTAATATGTAATGCAATTTACTAATAATTACTAATCTATTATAATCTAACCACCAAATCCTACTTAATTAGCACTAATCAACCATTAAATATTATTAGTTTACTAAGTAATGATTAGTGAGCAAAACTCACATGATTAAATATCCGCTCGGTTCAAATTGATGAGCAGGCAACAAAGATCGATCCTCTCCAAAGCGGTTCTGCCAACCGGGGTTGGGACGGCTCGAAAATGGGCCATGAGACCTACAAATCCTTGCTGCAAAATGATGAAATAGGCTGCTGAGGAGCTGATTTGAACACGGCTTGGACTAAGCTCGGCTGTAGCGGGTTGAAGTACGGGCCGTGGCTAAAACGGCGGTGAACCGGGCCAAACTTCAGCCGCTGGACCTGCTAGAAGTGGACTCGTGGACCCTGCTGTTGAGCTAAAACGGTGGCCCAACTTGGAAGGACGATGGAGGGCAGCTTCGGTGGACCAAAGGTCAACACCCGAGGAAGAGGTGCCGTTGTTTGACCGGTGGGAAACCACACGTGAAGCAGCAGTAACCGAAGACAAAAAATGGTGGGGGCTCGGGCAGGTTTGGTGGGGTAGACTCATGCGCAACAATTGAAAACTAATGAAGAAGCGGGAGTTGAAGCAGCCAGAGAGCGTGCTGACCGAGAAAGAGATGGGGACGAAGGTGGGGTTTCGGTGGGGTAAACCGCGTGAGGAACGGACAGCAACAGCAACCAAAAGAAAGAAGCAGCGATCGTCCGTCGTGGTGGAGAAGCCAAGACCGGCCAAATACACGTGTAGGGAATAAAGAAATATAAAGAGAAGAGAGAGAGGGCCATTGATGAACGTCAGCCAAGACAAAGGAACATAAACGTTGAATATTGAGGGGACATTGCGGGGCAGCTGGCCGCACGGTCCAACAGAAGACTGACCAAGGGATAACACCGTTTAAGGGATAAGAAAAAACAGAAGTTGTCGGCCAAAGAGGAAGAGAAAAAGGAAAACGCGCGTGGAAGGAGGGAGGTTCGTGTGAAGAGAAAGAGGGAGAAGAAATGCACGCAAAGGATAAGGAGATGGTGGGTCCAGCGGTCAACTTTCAAGGTCAAATTAGAAGACCAAGCCAATTTAAGGAGAGGACGTGCATGGGATCGTGGGCAAGGGGGTGTTTCGTGCATGGAGAGTGTGGGCTCAAAGGAAAGAAGAAAATAACACCAGTTAAAGCCATAATTTAATCAATTCAAAACAACTTGTCAATTGGTCATCCCGGAGTCCAATTCTCTACCAACTGCACGATTTGAAGTTTCAATGAAGACCAAAATGAGTCGCTTCTTTCATTTTTCTCGGCATCGATTTCCGAACAAACAAATCCGGTTGAGGTCTAATTCGAATGCAGAAAAAGTCCAAACAACTTCCATTCACCGGTTCACTTACACCAGATACCAAAAATCCCTTCAAATCGGCTAATCTGAATTTTTGTTCATTTTCCGAACCGTTTATCTCAGTTTTTCATAAAAACCTCAAACTCACTAAAAGTTCCTCAAAAGGTGAGTCGATGTTCCAAGAATGACTCATGACATGACAGACTTCCAATTTCTTAAATCGAATTCAAATTCGCGGTTATTTTCAATCAAGCGCACTTTTAGTGTAACTTTACCTACCGGGTAGTTTTTAGGAATTTTAGTGCAATTGACCCGTAGTCGGTTTCTTCGAACCACTATGAACCCATCCGACACATTGGTGACTTTCGGTGGTCGTGGAAATCTTGAGATTTCAAATATGGATACAGGTTACCCAAAACGACAGAAAATCGATTTAGTGCTGATCGACGAAAATTTTGCAATCAGGTGGAATCACCCACACTTTGATTATCATCTTAGTCGAATTGACTTATATCCAGTCTCTGATTGATTTTTAATTATATCGTAATGACCCTGTAGACTAACACAGTCAAACAGTCGATTTCTAGTCGAACTCTCAAGTCTATCACATTTAAAATCCATTAATAGCTTCACCAGATATGCCAGTTATTTCTGAGTGGCCATCTTAGAGAAAAACAATATAGTCACATTGATCTAAGGCCCGACTTATCCAATCGAAATCGAACCGAAAATCGGGATGTCACATTTCCATCTTTTACTTTTTTCTTTTTTTCTTTTTCTTTTCTTTTTCTTCTCCTTTCTTCCCTTCGCCATGGTCAGCAAAGGGAAGAGAAGAGAAGGAAAAAAAAGAAGAAGGAAAAACAGGAAAAGGAAAGAAAAAGAAAATATTAAAGACGATTTAACCATAGAGTTGGAGTAAATGTGCCACGGTTGATAAAATTTGGAATATTTTTGTTACAAAAAAAAAGTTTGAGATAAATTTGTCACATTTGGTAAAATTTAGGATTTTTGGTGACTTTTTTCTTATTAATAAATCTATTCATAGAAAATTCGAAAGACATTCATAAATAATGTGTATCCATGTTTAGGGACATATTTTTAACTTCAACAAAAGATGTTGATGAAACTAATAACTAATAAGATATTAGAATCAACTTATTTAAATAAATCTATAACTTTCTATAATGATCAAAATTTATCATTATTTAACGTTTAGTACTTTTATTTTCTGAAATCATTTTTGGCCCCACTCATTTATTTTTCTGACTTTAAAAGAAAAAGCTCTACCCATTTATTTCACTCCCTCATTTCTTTTCCGGCACCACCTGGAACTTCCTTTCTTGAAAATTGAAACCATCCTCTACCCTCCCTCCCTCCAAAAAGAAAAAAATCACGCCACATTAGCATCGCAATTTTTTTTTTCTACTATTCTTCCTAAAACTTAATAAGGAACCTCCGCATCAGCATTGGCATGGAAACTCAAAAACCATAGCCTTCCCATCCGCCTCCTTGCACAATCCTCTTCCTCTTGATCTCTGCTCTCTCTTTCTCTTGACCGTGTCATTGCAGTCGCTTGCCGCCTCACCTCCAGCCTTCCCTCCTTCGCAGTCGCAACTGGCCTTTGGCTTTGGGTTGCCTTGCTCTCTGTTCTTACTCTAGCCCTCTGTTGCTCATGGCCTCGCCTCCGCTCCCTTACCCTCACCTCCACCCTCGATTCTCTCACTTCGCACTTGTAGACTTGTCCCAGAAACCCATCATGCCTCTCGCAATTCCCGACTCGTGTGTTGAAGCGTGTTGGGAAAGTTGACCATGTGTCGAAGCATCTGACACAATACGGGCTCCGGAGAGTGCTTGTGCTTCATAGGATATAAGGGATCCATTAAGGGAAGATCCCTCTATGCCTTCTTTCTAGCCTCATGAGATTGTGAGTGAGATCCAAAGAGATAGACTGATCACATATCATAATTCCTGAATCAAATCGAGCCAACAGAGCTAACCTTCTTAATCTCTCTTTCTTGTTTTTGTCCCCAAGTTCCTGATATATGGCCTCTTTCAAAAAGAATTACCATGTGCTCATGAGTTTTAGAGGCACAAATGTCTGCAACAACTTCCTCCATGATCTCTATGCAGCTCTGAATCATAAAGGGATATACATTTTTGTGGATAGCGAGGAGCTCAAGAAAGGAGAGCAAATATCACTAGCGCTTATGAGGGTGATCAAGGAATCGCACATCGCAATCATCATTTTCTTTGAGGACTATGCTACCTCACAATAGTGTTTGGAAGAGTTGGCGAAGATCATGGAGTGCAAGGCACAAAAGGAGCTAATTGTGTTGCCGGTGTTTTATAAAATGGAACCAAGAGAAGTTAGACAGGCGATAAAGGGTTATGGGAGAGCTATGGCTAAGCATGAGTCCAATTCTAAGAAGGATCTGAAGGCAGTGGAGACATGGAAGAAGGCTCTCTTCAATGCCAATAACTTGTCTGGTTGGGTTTGCAATGATGGGTAAGTAAGTAATTTAAGAGACAGTAAGGTTTGCTCAGTCTAATGTATGATCCTTGTCTTTAGAAAAGTGTTGACCTAATCATATCAAAAGATCAAAAGGTCTCCATGGGGAAGATTAGTTGATTCCTCTGTTGTTACTAGCCAAATTGCACTTTCTTTCACTTCCTTCAACATTAATTAGACACGTTAACTTTGTGTGATCGTCGCATCAAGGCATCTTATCATGTCCATGTCAATTCTCAAGCTTCAACAGCAGTTTAGAGTAGCCGAAATCTTGTACACTGAAAGACAGCTTCAAACAGATTTGAAGCAGCGACGTCTCGCACTAATCCCTCTAGTGAACAAGCTTTTCGGTCTGACCAAACCAACATTGTTATGATCATCTCAGTTCTTGTATGATCTTTCGCATCATTCTCTCTACCTCTTCGGCAACGCCTGGGATTCAATCATCTCCAATCTCGTCGGAATCGAAGAGCGAGAGAGATGTGGATGATCATGAAATATGGCCACCGACTAGCATGAAGATAGCACCATAATCCTGTAAGGGGAGTATATTCATGGGGCCAAAAAGTTTCTGATTCAGTTCAGTCTTTTCTAGTTAATATTGACTTTGGTAGATATCAAATTTATTGAATTACCAAAAATAAGAAAATATACAAACCAAAAAAAAAAAAAAAAAAAAAAAGTAGTTGGCTATCGACTTGGAGAAAATATTGGGTGGGGCAAGTACACTACCCAGACAAAATTGCAATGCCAGGTCATCTCCACATCAGATGCAAATCTGAACTCCTATCCTCTCGAACGATGCCGCATAAAAGCATCATCCTCACTGCTATCGGTCCCAAGCCAAGACGTTGTTGACTCATCAGTCTCTCTCTCTCTCCCCCACCCCTCCCTGACTAACAATGCCTTCTTCAATGGCGCTGATGATCCTCTGTCGCAAACTTCATTGCCGAGCCTCCTCGCTCCTCCAGGAGAGACTCTTGTCCCATTCGCCAAAGAGGCGGGGGCTCCAAAGTGATAGACTCTAGAGCCGGAGCCCATGAGAAAATACTAGTGGCGAACTAAGGCCGGAATGAGGACTATTAAAGAATTTCCTGCATCAGTTGAAAACCTTCCCTCTATAAAGCAAATACATTTGGAGAAACATTGCAAAGCTCCCTCAAGGGTAATCCTTGACTCAAATCAAGCCAATGGAGCCAACCTCATCTCTCTCTTTTCTATTTTCTATTTTCTTTTCTTTATTTTTCTTTTCTTCTTCCTTTTGTCGGTGGCTAGCCACCAACCATGGTCAAGCCGACTAGCTTCATCTAATTGAGGGGAGCCCTCCCTAGGTGAGGGTCGGCCTTGCCCAAGCTAGATTTGGCGAGGATTGGCCTCATCGGGTGGATCGCCTAGGTGAAGGTGACGTTGGGCTCCAAATCTGGCTTAGGCAAGGCCAACCCTTATCGAGCCTTGCTTAGGTGAGGGCTCCACTAGTTGAGGCTTGCCCTCGCCTATGGTGGGCGAGGCTATCGCTCGTGGTTGGCCATCGATAATAAGAAGAAGAAAGGAAAAAGGAAGAAGAATTAATTCGAAAGAATATTAAAATATTATTAAAAATGATTAATGTCAACATTGGTCGTGCCACTTAGAATGACTGGTATTCACGTTAGCGAATTTCAACCAAAATCCCCTTTGGTCGCCATTGTTGTTGTGATCATGTTGTTGTCAAGGCCAAGCCATCACCACAATCCTAGGTCACTGATGCCTTGCCTCGATTATCATTGATTGAACCTAATGGAGGCTTGCTTCTCATAGGCCCTGCAAGCTTACCGCGATAAATTTTGCTAAAATATGATGTAGCTGTTATTATAGTGACGAGGCACTATTACATTAGCTAAAATTAAATCCCCATCAACCCAGATATAAGCTATAACGACATATACTGTTCAAACGAGCAATTTTTTGATGGTAAAAAACAAGCAATTAATTTCTATAAGTACTACATAAAAAAGAGAGAGAGAGAGAGAGAGAGAGAGAGATGTTGAGACAAAATCATGGGTATACGCTATGTAGCATCGACACGGACACGCATGATATGCGACACGACACGACACGACACGCCGACACATCATTTCTTAAAAATAGAGAATTTCGACACGTTCCGACACGTTATATATTAAATATATTTTTATATATAATAATAAAAATAGCCTAGAATTAATTTACACAAAAATAATAAATAATATCATTCGTTATTTTAATTTGTTACAATAATACATAAAACTTAGAGGAAAGAAATATTATTTAAAGAAAAATGCTGAAATGATATTTTTAAATTTATTTATTTATCATATATAGCATTTTTATTACTTCTTTCATAGTAAAAGACTTTTTTTAAAAAATAAAAAAATTCACAAAAAAAATAAAACCGAAAAAAAAAATAATTGACCCCACGCGTGTATATTTATAGCATTTTTATTACTTCTTTTATTACTTCTTTTGTGTATATTTATATTTTGACCTCACAAGTATTAGAAATTTTTAAAATTGACCTCGTGCGTGTCGGAATCACATGTCGGATTTCTGGACTCGTGTGTCAAAATGTATCGGAGAGAGTTGACCACGCGTCGGATTTTTCAACACTCATTGACCGCGTGTTGGAGCGTGTCGGGACGTGTCAAAGCGTGTCGGACACGACACGGAAGTTTTCGGAGAGTGTCCGTGCTATATAGGGTATACGTTAAAGTCCAAAAGCAAACCTTGTAAGATGTCTTCCATCTACACGGACTTGTCATTGGCAAGAGAGAGTCGTTTCCTCTTCATTATTGCCATTAAGTAAATTTGACTTTTAAATTCTATGAATTTATCAATGAAATTATTTTAATCATTATATTTTACTTATTTTTGTTACGTGAATCTTCTATTTGGCGACATTATCTTTGTTCATCATGGTTTTGCTCTGCATTATAAGTAATCTATCTATTTCAATTCAGGAAAAGCTATTTGTGAAAGTTCATTGACTTTTCCTCTATTAAATAACTTAATATCGAACTAGAAAATCCTTTGAAAAAAAGTAGTCTACTCACAAGTTAAATAAGAAAATAATACGCAATGATTCGGTTAATTCATCAATAATATCTTCTAATCATTATAGCTATAACTAGTTTGATTAGGTGGGGTAGAAACGTGTGTGGAATGCCGAAGCTGTATTGGTAGATTTAACTAATGGCAGTCTAGGTTCTCCACTTGCTATTCCATATTTCTTGGAAATTTGTTGGGTAACTTCCACGAAAGTCACATTACATGATCAGCGGGTCCAGCAAGGCAGGTAGAATTAGAATTAACTAACAACCTACTTTTGCATTTCAGCTCCTATTTCATCGTTCTGTCAATTCTTCTTACAGTTCAATCAAATACTTCACCCCAAAATTGTCCTTCAGCGAGGGGGCCATCTTCCCGCCTTTCTTCCCTCTCATTTTTCCCTCGCTCTTGACTTTTTAAGTTCCTCCGCCATCATTTTCGTACCAATTTGCAAAGAGATTCCCTTGCTGAAAGTCTGCAGCGTGTTTCCTTATTCTTACCAAGAACAGTTAGAGATCCTGCTCTATCTTTCCATCCCTCTTCCATGGACACAAGCTCCAGCTCATCTACAGTAAGTCTTCACACGTCTTTTTGGGGCAAAAAGTCATTGTCCGTCATGCGTTTTCTTCAATGCTCTTACTCCTTTTAAGCTTCAACATTCTCGATATAAGGGATCCATTAAGGGATGATCATTCTATGCCTTCTTTCTAGCCTCATGAGATTGTGAGTGTGATCCAACGGGGTAGACTGATCATATTTCGTAATCCCTGAATCAAATTGAGCCAACAGAGCTAACCTTCTTAATCTCTCTGTCTTGTTTTTGTCCCCAAGTTCCTGAATATGGCCTCTTCTGAAAAGAATTACCATGTGTTCCTAAGTTTTAGAGGCACGGACGTCCGCAACAACTTCCTCCGTGATCTCTATGCAGCTCTGAATCAGAAAGGGATATACACTTTTGTGGATAGTGAGGAGCTCAGGAAAGGAGAGCAAATATCGCCGGCACTTATGAGCGCGATCGAGGAATCGCGTGTCGCGATCATCATTTTTTCCGAGGACTACGCTTTCTCGCGGTGGTGTTTGAAAGAGTTGGCGAAGATCATGGAGTGCAAGGCACGGAAGGAGCTGATTGTGTTGCCAGTGTTTTACAAAGTGGAACCAAGAGAAGTGAGACGGGCGATAAAAGGTTATGGGAGAGCTATGGCTAAGCATGAGTCCAATTCCGAGAATGATCTGAAGGCAGTGGAGACATGGAAGAAGGCTCTCTTCGATGCCGGTAACTTGTCTGGTTGGGTTTGCAATGATGGGTAAGTAAGTACTTGATGTGATGCACTACTCTGCCATTGTTAATTGGTGATTGTTTGTCATATGTCAAATTGTATGCAGAGAACCTACAGCTGAAAAACTGATAGATATTGTCAAATCGGCCTTTTTAATTGCATATACAAAGCGGAGATATGCTAGACAGTAGACACAGTAGTCGAATATCAAAACTTCAAGCTAGCAGATCTTTGAAGTCCATTCTTGCTGTGTGGATAATGAGAAATTTTCGTTTTAGATAAATCGCGCATCTCATAGTATCCGAGTCATGTTGTCTTCAGGCACAAGTTCACCCTAATGGGTTACTACTTTTCATCTTATCATTTGCTCATCTTGTAAGGTAATTTTCCTTAGGACGATAGAGGTTGAATTCGTGCCATGGCTTTGAAATGCTAAAACGTGTTTCTCTTTCGATTGCTTTTCAGAGATGAAGCAGAGGTCATACAAAGCATCGTAAGGGAATTACCAATTCGTCTAGAGCGTACACCCTTGGATGTTGCTAAGTATCCGGTTGGAATAGAGTCCCTAGTTGAAGAACTAAAATCACTGTCACTGGAAGAGTTGGATGGTGATGATGTTCTCATGATAGGTATATGGGGACCTGGAGGCATAGGGAAGACGACAATCGCTAAAGCGATATATAATGCTATTCAAGGACAGTTTCGGGGAGTTATATTTTTGGAGCGAGTTAGAGAAACTTCAAACAAATGCGATGGTCTAGTTGAGTTGCAAAGAAGACTTCTTTCTCAAACCTTTTCTCCTAAACATGTAATGGTCCATAGTGTCTCTGAAGGAATTAGTTTGATAAAGGTAAGACTTTATTGCAAGAAGGTTCTCCTGGTTCTTGATGATGTTGACCATCCGTGTCAACTGGATGCGTTAGCCGGAGGAGGCAATTGGTTTGGCAAAGGAAGTAGAATCTTTGTAACATCAAGGGATAAACATTTGTTTACTACTTCTCGTTGCGAATATTGTGTGTATGAAGTTAAACCTTTAAAGGACGACAAGGCACTAGACCTTTTTATTTGTCATGCCTTTCCAAACAGCCATAAAGTTGAAATAAGAAATGATCTCATAGATAGAGCAGTGCATTATGCTGGCGGCCTTCCATTAGCCCTCGAAGTGTTGGGCTCATTCTTATGTGGAAGAAACGAACCAGCATGGAAAAGTGAGCTGGATAAACTCTCCAATAAGTCTAATGAAAATATCGATCGAATTCTGAAGATAAGCTTCTATGGATTGGAGAAGAATGAGAGGGATATTTTCCTCGACATTGCTTGTTTCTTCAAGGGAAAAAGTATAGAATACATCACAGAAGTTCTCGACGGCTGTGACTTTGCGACAACTATAGGAATAGAAATTCTCATGGAGAGATCCTTGATAAGAAATGAGTATGGGACCCTCCAAATGCATGATTTGGTTGAATTGATGGGTAAGAATATTGTTATGCAAGATAACCTTGGGCAACGCAGTAGATTATGGCATTTTGAAGATGTTCTGGACATTCTGTGTGAAGAAAAGGTAAAAGTTGTTTATGTAAACATTATTATATGTCATTTTCATATTACTTTGATTTGGACAGTATATTATAGATCTCAATGAAAATTTTGTATGACATCTGAATTTGCTCAATTATGGATAGGGAACGGAAGCAATAGAGGCCATAGTAGTGGACTTGCTCACACCAAAAGAGAAAAATTTGAGTCTTGAAGAGATAACCATAGAGGCTAATGCTTTCAAAAATACAAGAGACTTGAGAATGCTCATTTTTCCTGAAGCGCATATCTCTTCGGAAGGTCCTGTTCGTCTCCCTAGTAATCTGAGATGGCTTAAATGGCCCAATGCCCCATTGCTAAAATTTGGCTCTGGTCCAAAGAAACTTATTGGACTTGATCTCCGGGATAGTCATATCAAACGATCAGATGACATATTTAAGGTTAGCGTTTGTGATGATTAGCTTTTTACTTTTTATAACTACAAATATTTACAGAGCTTAGTGACTCTACCGGTATTTTTTATTTTATTTTTTGCAGCATTTTAGAGTGTTGAAGCACATCAATTTCAGTCAATGCAAGTCCTTGGTCAGTGTTCCTGACCTTTCATTGCTCCCAAATCTAGAGAGATTGAATCTTGATGGGTGTAGAAGCTTGGTGGAGGTTCACCAATCTGTCGCATGTCACGACAAGTTAAAATTTTTGTCACTAAAGTTTTGCTCTAACCTCAGTATCTTTCCTCACACACTCAAGACAAAATCTCTTCAAGCCCTCGATCTCTTTGGTTGCTCTAAGCTCAAGAAGTTCTCTAATATACTGGAAAAGATGGAACATCTAGAAGAGCTTGATTTAGGATGGACGGCTATTAAAGAACTGCCTACATCAATTGAAAATCTTCTCTCCGTGAAGTTAATAAATTTAGCATTTTGCAAAAGACTCATCGCACTCCCATCAAGTGTTTATAAGTTGCAAAATCTAGAGCATCTGATACTTAGAGGCTGCTCCAATTTTGTCGTGTTTCCAAAGAACTCGGAGGATCCAACTGATCCTAATGGCAATCCGAGATTCCGAAATTTATATCGGCTAGAACTCAATGGCTGCAATCTCTCAAAAATAGAGTTCCTCGAGAGTTCTTCCAGTTTTCCTAAATTGGCGCACCTAGATCTTTCCGGCAACAAGTTTACTCATCTGCCAACATCCATCAACAAATATGATGATTTGGAACACTTGATTATGTTTAATTGCAAGCAGCTACAAAAGATTCCTCAGCTTCCGCCAAATATGCATATGCTACGGTCAAAGGGTTGCAGATCTCTACAAGAATTTCCAGATTTGTCGGGTCACTCCTCCAAACTCCTTACTGTTGACTTATCTTCATGTCGTGAATTATTCCGCAAAGGAGCAAACACGGCTGATGTGTTATTACCCAAGGTTAGTTACACTCTCTCTCTCTCTCTCCCGCACTCACTAACTTTGAATGCTTGATATGCGAACTATTCGTATGACAGGAGCACCCGAAGTTGGGTTACTATGACATTTTGCTGAGTAGAAGAGAGATGCCAGAATGGTTTCTCCACTGTAAAGACGGTTCCATATCCTTTATGGTTCCCAGGGACTCGCATGACAAATTCGTAGGACTAGCACTCTGTTTAGTTCTTGGCCCGGAGGTAGGAGAAGTGGGCTGTGGCATCGAAATTCTTGTCAATGGCCAAAGCGTGTTTGACATGGGAAGACAATTCCATTTTCTGAAATCCGATCATGTGTGGATTACATATCTCCCAACGAGTGGGCTGCTGTGTGAAGAAGGGGAGGTTCTGCGAGACGATCGGAACCATTTCCAAGTTCACCTCGAAGCATACAAAGGAAGATTGAAGAAGTGCGGATTCCGTCTAATATGCGAGCAACGGGAGGATGAGCAGAGGATCGAGCTCCAACACCATCAGCCGACGGAAACAAAATGGCCTTTGGAGGAAAGAGACTCGGACGAAGACAATTGGATAGACACCGAGGAAGAAGAAAGTTCAAGTGAAACAGATGATGAACTTATCAAAGCAATCGACCCAGAAAATGAAGGACCCTCACTTATGTCAGCAGGTAAGATCATCGTGCCTGGACGAACAGATGCTTGTCTCGCTCAGGAAAGTGGCTGTCGAAGTTGTGGGCACTGGCTTACGAAGCGATTCTTGAGGGAGAGAGGTATGAGATTCTGATTCCAGTGCCTTTTGCTTTTCCCTTGTTCTTTTTTCAGTCTATTCTGTTAAGTTTTTGGATGTCTGCTCCTTCAATTCAAGTGCAAAATCATTATGAAATACAGGATTCATATCATGCTACCGACAAGGTTGAGGTCGAGGAGCTCCCCTTTTCCCCTTCTCTCTTTTCTTCATGTGGACGTAATATTGCTCACGAAAGTGCATTCATGCCGCACCGTTTTATCTTTTCATTCCTTAAAACCCAATCCTCTTCCTCATTAGTCGAAATTTCACGATTTTTGATGCACGGATTGTTCTCGTGTTTTGCAAGGTCAATATTAATTTGATTATTACGAGCGACGTACGCAGGATGAATACCCTCGAAGCCCAAGGGCACTTTTCAGGAAGACCATCATTAGAAGTACGTTCGCTGTTGACTCGAGTCGGGGCGATGGAATTATCCGGTTCAAAGTTGCAATGCCAGGTCATCTCCACGTCAGATGCAAATCCGAACTCTTCTATCCACTCAAACGACGTCGCACAAAAGCATCATCCTCTTCCTCCTTCGGTACCCCTCCCAAGCCGAGAAGACGCCGTTGACTCATCAGTCTTCTCTCTCTCTCTCTCTGTGACTAATGATGCCTTCTTCAATGGAGCTGTTGATCCTCCGTCGCAACCTCCACGGTCGAACCTCCTCGCTCCTCCAGGCAAGGCTCTTCTCCTGTTCGCCGGAGTAGGCGGCGGCTGTGGCTCCGAAGCGGCGAACCTCGGAGCCGAAGCCCATCGAGAAGATACTGGCGGTGAACCGAGGCGAGATAGCTTGCAGGATCATGAGGACGGCGGGGAGGCTCGGGATTCGGACCGTTGCCTTCTATAGCGACGCCGACGCCGGCGCTCTCCACGTTAGGTGCCCCAACGAGGCCGTCGGCATCGGTCCCGCTCCAGCTCACCTCAGCTACCTCAGTGGAGCGTCCACCGTCGAGGCCACTCTTCTCGCCTGTGCTCAGGGGAGGGGTTGAGAACTAACTATCTGCCGTTTGAAGTGCGTGTAATCGCTGCGATTGGAGGATGCGCGATTTCGCATGTGCCATGGCGGAATGTTTGATTCTGGTTGGGAGAAATAGTCGTGTTCGTTAGAGCAATGGTTGTTAACTTGTTAGCATGGAGTGAACGGGATTTGGTGACGGTGGAGAAAACTTGTGAGATTGTGAGTTTCAAGTATTGGAGCTCGATTCCTATTTGTTCATTAAGGTTTCCTCCACATTACTCAGGAAAAACTATCCGTTAAAGCTCATTCACTTCTATATCGTGAAGGTTTTAAGCTAATATTTTAATTATCGATGTACCTTGAAATAACTTAATATCAAACTAAAAAGTCTTTTTACTGCTATTAGATGCTTATGAGGGTGATCAAGGAATCGCGCAACACCATCATCATTTTCTCGGAGGACTATGCTTCCTTGTGGAGGTGTTTGGAAGAGTTGGCGAAGATCATGGAGTGCAAGGCACAGAAGAAGCTGATTGTGTTTCTGGTGTTTTACAAAGTGAAACCAAGAGAAGTGAGAAGGGGAAGAGTGGTGTGTGTGAGAGCTATGGCTAAGCACGAGCCCATGTTTGGGGAAGGATTCGGAGACAGTGAAGAGATGGAAGAAGGCTCTTTTCAATGCCAGTAACTTGTCTGGGTGGGATTTAATGATGGATAAGTAAGTATTTGATGTGACACACTACTTTGCCATTGTTAGCCAGTGATTTTTTGTTATATTTCAAACCATATGCAATAAATTACCACCGAAAGCTTATTGATATTGTCAAATCGTTCTTTTTAATTGATATTGTCAAACTTGCTGAGGAAGCAACATTATGGGAAGGAGACTAGGTTATCCTACAAACCATATATAAAATCAGACGCAAAAGATCGCTTCAAATGTCATAAGTTGGTATAAAAGGACACTTAAGTGTTATAACTTACGAAAGAGACACTTAAGTGTTATAACTTACGAAAGAGATACTTAAGTGCCACATATAAAATTATCACCCTTTTTTTTAATAGATAATTGAGATTTCATTCGGTGTAAAACCAACTATAATGGCATCGTTTCATAAGTACCACTTAAGTGCCAATCGCCATGTTTTCCTCCAATTGCAATTTCATATACACAAGCATTTTAATATTTGAAGTTAGCTTTTCTCATAAAAAATATTTTTATTTTTAAAAATTGAAAGAATACCCAAAACTCAATAACTATTTAGCTCCAAAGTTGGATTTTTTTTTTTTTTTTTCATTTGTAAAAGCAAATCAGATATCTATCAATATAATTTAAGAATTTCAATAAAATTATCTAGAGACCAAGTTATGGTAATAGCCTGGATTAGTCACTTAACCATCAAATAGAAAAAAAAAAAAAAAAATCAGCATTATTATAGCGAGGGAATTCTATGGATTTAAAATTTTTGAATATATATATATATATATATATATTATTATATATGTTGACCTCACTTCTTCGTGCGCGAGGCAATATTTATATTTTCCCACAATATGATAGCGGGTGGTCTGTCCTCGCCGCTTTCTCAAGTGCGTCCAGTCACTCCCTTTTCTGATTCGTCTCCGTTTTGGAAAGCCAGAAAGGATAGGGGGGAGAAAGTGAAGGAAAAAGCAGCCAAGAAAGTGAGAGAGAAAAAGGCGAGAAAATCCCCTTTAGAAAAATCATTCCGCCCTCTCAATTTCAGCTCTCAATTGGTTGGTCTGGTCTGGTCTCCTAGGGCAAAAACCCACGGTTGAAGTGAGAGAAAAAGCAATGAGCATTATTCCTCTGCCCGCGAGGCACTTGCTGCCCCTCACCACTGCCACCATTGATTTTCCCTCCAAACCCTCCTCCAGATCCTTCCACAGCAGCAGCCCTCCGATTGCCGGAGCTGATTTGAGCGTCTTCTCTCCCGGTTGCTTCAATCCTTCTCATTTTTGTGCCGGATGGCCTCGGAGGAAGAGACTTTCGTCTTCCCAACAGACGGTAATAGTCTTTCCGCCCGTTCCTAATTTGACGGTGTTTGCCGGATTTTGAGTTTCGGGTTTTGTTCGTTTGGGATGAGGGTTTTGTGGGCTCGAGCTTGTTTTAGGTGAGTTGAATCTCGGGTTTTGAAATGGGATTGCTGGGGAGGGGAGGGAGGGGACTGAATTTGGTTTTGATTGATTTATAATGATTTGCTGGCAGAGTGCTGGCTAAAAGAGTCATTTTGAGATCGGCTATTCGGGTGTGTGCCTTCATATGAGGTAGTCCTATATTACTCGGTTTGCTGCTAAAATAATTATCTTGAGGGTGGCTATTTGGGTAAGGTTGTTTAATAAGGGGTGACTTGTGTCTTCGCACAGTTAAGGTTGTGTCACCGCGGAGAAGATGCTTCCTTTTGCCACCCCTTATTTATTTACCAAGTAATAGAATCTAATGAGCTGTCGTCTTTGGCGGTTGCTCTATATATAAGATTGTTTTGTGCTCGAGATGGTATGTATAAGTCATGATTTGGTCGCACATTGTGTGCGTTACGCCCACGTGTAGGATTGTGCCTCTCGTTACTAGAAAATGGAAGTTCTAAGAAATTTGAAAGGAAGGGCGGCACAGTTCTTGCATCTTATTTATTCTCAATGGATTCTGGTTTAATTACCGGGTTTCTTATCCATAGTTTTCGGGCAGGGGCTTCTGACTTAACTGTGTAATTAATGACGACTTTGCATTTCTTCATTTCTTCATACATCATATTTGAGCTTCTTTTTTTTTTTTTTTTTTTTTGGTAAGGTATATTTGAGCTTCTTTTTTAGGACATTGAATAGCCAAGTCATATTCTAGTAAGAGTTACTGAGATTTTATCGTTATCTTTATGAGATGTTCGCCACTGCTACCTTTTAAAAATCATTAATATCTGTGTTCAAGAAGATTAAGGCTTCTTCTGGTCAGAAAGAGAAAAAAAGAAAGAAGACTCAGGCTTATTATCATTTGCTAGATGTAAAAAGAAAAGGACGTGGTGAGTGCACATAGGATTCTTCCTAAATGGTTGTAAACTTCCACGTGAGCTTATGACCTAAAATTTTCTTGTAAAACCAATTTTTGGGCTGTTGGTTTTCACTAATGATTTACTAGCAGGGGCTCTGTTTTTATGTGCTGGTATAGTGGCTTTGTGGGATTATGAGAAGGGATCAAGATGTCAACAATTCAGACTTCGGAGAGGAGAGTGAAATGCGGATGCTTGGTTCCGAAGATGATGCAGGCACTCAAATTCCAACTCAAGCTCAATCTCTTGTGGAAGGATCTGGTGCTGTCCTAGTATCAGAATACAAACCAGTTCCCGAAGTTGATTATTTGCAGGTCGGTAGTTTTCATTCGGTGGTGTACATGGAGTCATATTTGTCCTCTTTTTGGCTTGCTCCTTCCTTTTGCAAATCTTTTTGCTTTGTGAATTATTATGTCATAGTAGCAGATGCATCTTGGGGAAAATGGCCTGTCTCCTGTAATGTGCTAATGATATATTAGCATCTGAACCTGCTCTGTGATTCTTTTCTTTTATCGGTTCTAAAGCAGGGGTGAGGGTTTTTTTTCCCCCTCCCTTGTAGAGACTGTTGCAGAAATCCTAAGAGTCTCAGTAGGATTCTTCTTGATATTCTTTCTTGTTTCTTTCTTTCTTTCCAATTGAGCCAAAAAACACGGAGAGAAATTATCTTTGGTTATTTCTTCTTTCCCGAGCAAGAGTAAATAGTTTCCTAGGCCCAAAGTTACACTTGTACTGTTCATCTTGCACCATTCTTCCTCTGTATCTCTACACTTATGATGTTGCATTGTTCCTATCTTTCATTCTTTCTTTTATCTCTCCATCATGGTTTCCTTCTCTTCTTGGCCAACTTTTTCCTCTCTAATTTCCTTTTGAGATATGTCGTCCCAATAGTGCGGTGAGGATTCCTTGTTTGATTCAGATGTAAGATACTTTCAGTTCAAATCGTGCAGATTCTATCTGCACTATCTTAAATGTACAGTATGCTTGGCACCCTGTCCACTCTATTTTCTACTTTTGTGGCCTGAAGGTCAAGGAAACATTTGTGACCATTGGAATCTTTGTGGCTTGAATCACCACGAGATGATCAGTAGTGTTAGTGGGCCACCGGAGGTCAATGATGTTAGTTCCATGTAAAGCACTCTTGGTCTCAGAGGATTTAACTAATTCTTATACGATAGGTGCAAGCATACATCAACAAATATCTTTATTTATCTCTCCATATGTATATACATGCCTATTACTTAAAACAACTCCTTAAATGTTTTGAATTTACTTTGCTTTGAGGAGTAGCTTTTAAAATTAAAAGAAAATTAAGTTTATGCTATTTTCCGTTGTTTCAGAAACAGAGTTTGAGAATATCTTCAATTAGCCTATTGGATCTTTTGAGGCACAGTCTATAGAGATCAAATCCAGTTTCCTAGCTTCAAAAGAGACATGTGGTTGCTAAAATTTGTTGGGAATTAACTAGGGAGTTTTTTGAGTACCCTGCATAGGGTCATCCAAGATTCAGGACTCATGTAGGTTAGATCATGGGTTCCCCGGTCACTTCTACCTACTTTAATTGATCTCAAGGGCCAAGCTACTATGCCCTTGTTTGCTAGTTCCTGACATAGAATTATTCACATGATAAAGGTCTATTTCTAAAAACAAGTCTCTGAATGTGGTGTTTGCTATGTTCTGCGACAAATTCTTGATCTAATTAGAAATCCTATAGTCGAGGTTTGACATCTAGAATTTGAATTTTGCAACTAAATTTCCTCTGACTCTAGCTCCTAGTTTTTTTTTTTTTTTTTTCAAAAACTTATTTAACACATTCTTTAGCCAATTTAATAACTGGAATTCAGAATTTATTCCAAATTGATTCTCTTCTTTGGCAAAGACGGATGGAAAGAGTTCTGTGGTGGTAACTTAGACAAAGGAACCAGTGTGTTGGTTGATAAACCCAATCGAATTATGCTCACTGAGTTATTCTACTGCAAGTACTTGCATTATGGACTCTCTCGTATTTCTATTTTATTGAACTCATTAAAAGGATTCATTTTTGCAGGAGTTATTGGCCATTCAACAGCAAGGCCCTCGAGCTATTGGCTTCTTTGGGACAAGAAACATGGGATTCATGCATCAGGAACTAATTGAGATTCTCAGCTATGCAATGGTTATAACTGTAAGATGCTGTGAATGTGATACAAGTCATTTTATATTGCATTTGACTGCTGACATCTTGCGAAGTCGTAGCTCTACTGTTTAAGAGGCAGATTGCCAATACTACAGCTTGACCTTTTTGACTTTAGGTTGAGGATTGTACTTAGCCATGGGATGTCAGCACCAAATATCCATTTTCACTTCTTAGATAAGGTCTTTTTTCTTGAGAGTACTACTTTCCCTCGTAGAAAAACCACATATATACATCGGGGGAATCCGGGACTAATGCAGCCGTCATTAGAGGTGCTTTAAGAGCAGAAAAGCCAGAGCTGCTGACGGTAATCTTACCTCAGAGTTTGAAAAAGCAGCGTCCAGATAGCCAGGAATTATTCTCTAAAGTAAGCTGCCTCCTGTTTTCGTCTATTCTGTAATTCAGAGTTCTATTATTTTTGCCTGGTAGAATTGTGCTTCTTTAGCCAAAATGTGTACAGTGGGATGAGCTCTTTTTCCTTTCATTCTGGCTTCTTTCTTGTTGCGTGCCCGTTCGTCCACACACACACACACACACACACACACTGATCAGTCTAAGACTGTCATATGTTGCTTGAACTAAAGAGTAGCATATACTTGGCTGGTTATGGGACGATACATTCTGGCAGTTAACCATGGAGAAAACTAAGGGACAATTTGTAAATGTAGCACTCATAAAAGCAAAGCTCATTTCTTGAGATTTACCTTATACAGAATTATAAGGAGATTGACCAGAATCACAACAAAACCTGCAGTTATAAGAGACCAAGTTTAATTTCTGGTTCCCTATGGTATGTTGTTATTTTCTTAAAACAAAACTGTGAAGCTGTGTGGTGCTTGCAGCATGTTGACAAAACATGTTGTACATGTTTATGGTATCAGGAATATGTAGTCCATTAGAACATAGTATTTTGCATAAGTTTAGCTGTATGAAATTAAAATAGAATTCTGTTCACAGTTGATGTCAATTGCCAAAAGCTAAATGAGCTTGAAGTGTGCATATATTGGATCTAGTTAAGATAGATAGCTTTGGTGTGGGTGAAGAAGTTTTCACATTCTACTTAATCTCACAGGTCCAGAATGTGATAGAGAAGCCTTATAATGACCATCTACCTTTAATAGAAGCAAGCAGGTATGCATTGCTTCCTGTGTTCGTTGTTTTATAGCCTTTTCCTCTCTCTTGCTTTCACCGTTTAACGCGGCAGCTTCATGGATGCTAAGACCTCATAATGCAGTTGGTAATGCTTCTACCCGAGTTGTGCAATCTATAATATTGGAAGTTTTAACTTGTTTCTCTTGATGGTATCTACAGTCTCTCTTCCCATTGTATTTGCAGTAGCCAGCCTCATTCTGTGTCCATATTTTGTCAAGATATTGTGCTATAGGGTAGCAAAGGTAGAGTTAATATGAACTATCCATCTATAAGCACTGATTGAGAATGTCGGTACTACGGCCTAGGGGACTCAGTGGAGGATGGATGGAATTCATTAAGCGATTAGATCAAACTCTTGTAATACTTAGGTTAGAGTGTGTATTATGGTATGTGTACAAAATAGAGTCACTCAGCAGACTTATCAAGAACAAAACTTGTGTTGGCAGCTATGAAGGGTGGGGCATAAGAGTTTGAAATTTCATTGCCTCATTCAACCAAAGATTCTTTGCTTATGTAAAATTTTATATGGTTAATCAACATAATACATATGGTTAGTCAATAGAAATGCCTGTTAGCTTTTCAGTTGGGCTGTATGGATCCCTTTTTGGATCTGTATGCTTGTTTGATAAATCAAACCCTTTTGAATGAATTCTATTAGACGAGCTTTGCACGACTTTGGTAGATTTAGAGACTCCAAGAACTTGTTTAGCTTTTATTAAGGGTTCAGACTACATAATGTTGCTAACTGGATATACATGCACTTATTTCATCTGCAGGCTGTGTAATATGGACATAATCTCACAAGTACAGCAAGTTATCTGCTTTGCGTTCCATGACAGCAGGTTGCTCATGGAAACATGCCAGGAGGCCAAGAATCTCCGGAAGATAGTGACATTATTTTACCTGGATTAGCGGAATCTATTCATGTTCAGTATATTTTTTGTCATGATGGATAGGGAGAACATGCCGCCCCAGGAATGGACAATGTTGCTTATGATGGGGTGTCGGTTAGCTGGAGACAAATCTGTTGACATTTGAAAACTTGTAAAATCTTAAGAGGGCCAATTTGCCCCTCTCTTTTATTTAAAAATAAGTCAAGTATAGGAATGAAGCATGTTTATTTTTGTCTAGCGTAGTTGTTATAATAAGAGATTAGATTCTGTAATTATTCGCATGTGGTCCTTATTGCTGTTCAATTTAGTGCTATGCAAATGACTGGAGAATGGAGGAGATTGACCGTTAGGAATATTACCATTGTATATTTGTTGAAAGATTACTGTTAATCGAGGAGTTTGAGACTTAAGGTCTTCCTGCTCGTCTGTTCTTTTAATCTTCCTTGATTATTATCCCATAAGTGTGACGATATTGAAACATGTATTATCTTCAAAGGAACAGTCAAGACTTGCTGTATGCTTTTTGGGATCTAAGTACGTGGCAAATGGGTGAGTATCGATTTAGAATCAGGTGATTTTAAGTAAAAGTTCATCCGAGGCTCGGACACAATGCGTGTGATGTCGAGTTCAGCCCGATTCCCGGATACGAGGGTGGAACCGCCCACCTAGCAACAATTCTCTCTCTCTCTCTCTCTCTCTCTCTCTCTCTCTCTCTGTGAACGCAAGCATGTCCTTCCAAAACTGTGATCACTATCGATGCCCTCTAGCTTCGTAGATCTAGGAACTTGCATTTGCCTTCCTCGTCCAATGGCAAGCCGTTTCAAGAGTCGTCCCGATCGCTGTTAAAACCCCTTGCAAGAAATCGCCAGGAGCCCTCTAAATTGGAATTGATAATTCTGGAAAAAAGTACTAAAAAAGTTATAAAACTATTACATTGATACCAATTCAATCATAAACTTTTCAATTGGACCTTAGTCCTAAATCTTTTAATATTCGTACAAATTCAGTCAATCCGGCCAATTTTGGCAGTGTGGCGCTAATGGGGACATTAGCCAGGATCTAACATGGCAATTTTTATGATTTTTTTTTTTTTTTTTTCAATATTTTTATTAATTTTTATTAATTTTTTCTTTTCTTTTTCCTTTTTGCTTTTTTCCTGGTGGTGGCTGACGAGCCTCCGGTGAGGCTCGCCGGCCATTAGGCAAGGGCCACGAAGCCCTCGCCTGCCCGCGCGAGGGTCAAGGCCCTCGCTCGACCTCTCCCAAGGCCACCGACGAGGTGGCTTTGCCTGGATTTGGGCGAGGCCAACCTCGCCCTTGGCTGGCCGCCTGAGCAGAGGCGAGGGTCGCAATCCTCGCTCGGCCTCGCTTAGGGTTGCGAGGCAAGGCAGCTTAGCCGAGATCTGGCAAGGCCGGCCTCGCCTTGGCCTTGCCATGGGAGGAGGGAGAGGGGGAGGGACAAGTTGTGGGACCGGCACCATTGGAAGGAGAGGAGGGTGTTGGGGCGGCGGGCTAGGGTTTCGGAGGTGAAGATTGAGCGAGAGGAGCGGCGGCATGAGGCGTTGGAGGTGGGGGACCAAGGCCTCAAATTGGGATTTTGTGGAGGTGAAGGCCGCGGTGACGAGGTCGAGATGCTCTAAGGTCGATAGCGAGGGAGGCGTCGAAGACTCAACGACAAGGCCAGCCTCGTCCACAGCCCTGGGCAAGGCCGAGCAAGGGTCACAACCCTCACCGGCGGCGGGTGAGGGCTTCATGACCTCGCCTCCGCCCGGGTGATGATCGCCATGGCCTCGCCAGCCGCGAGTGAGGCTAGCCTTGCCTAGATCCGAGCGAAGGCGCCTCATCGGCGACCCTAGGAGAGGTCGGGGCGAGGTTGCAACCCTCGCCGATGGCGGGCGAGCCTCACCGGAGGCTAGCCGGCCATCGCTAGGAAGAAGGCAGAAAATAAAAGGAAAAAGAAAAAAATTAATAAAAATTTTGAAAAAATAATAAAATAATAATAATAATTGCCACATCAGTGTTCAGCCACCGGTTGATGTCCACGTCAACGCCCGCCGGTCAAAATTGGTAGGATAGGCGAATTGGTACTAATATTAAAAGGTTTATGATTGAATTTGTCCAATTGAAAAGTTTATAATTGAATTGGTATCGATGCAATAGGGTTATGATTTTTTTGGTACTTTTCCCGATAATTCCACAAAGCTGGAGCAGTTGAAGACGATCAGCCGGAGGCTCAAGATGGGCTCTCACGGCAGCTTCGGCCAGTCAAAGAGTTCCTCGACCTCGTCTAGTCCATCGACGAGGCCTAATCCAAGTCGGAGGAGGACCGCATCATCCTCGGCGATATTGAAACCCTAAAGTGTTGGATCGTCGAGCCCAACATCCCCAAGCGCAGGATAAAGGAGTACATCATCCGGCTCGTCTACGTCGGTCACATCCACGCCGTCAAGGTGACACACGGCAACAGCTTGCTGCTCAAAATCGATCTTGACGGCCTTTCCCTCCGTCGCCGCGGGGTGATCATGATCGGTGCGAAGGTGAGTTTTGAAGCTGTCTTGAATGGAGCCACGGTTCCATTTAGGAAAATGGAAAACAAAACCAAAACGCCGGATGCGAAAAAGCAGGCAGCGGTCAGTTTGAAATAATTATCAACATTGGACTTAAAAGTTCGGCAATCTATGAACAATAACGTAAGAATTGTGAAATCATTCACTTGCATAGACAAAATGTAAAGAGGCGATTTAATGCTATATTAAATAAGTATATCTCAGCGATATAACTAGACAATTGTAATCTAAATCAAATTAACTTAAAATAAATTAAAATTCTGAAAACAATTGAAGCCAAAATGGAGTGAGAGCTAGATCTTAAATCTTTCTCGGCCCCATTTGGTCAATCGAATCAGAACCTTGTATTTCATTAATTATGACATTTTCAGTAGCCACGAAGGCAAGATATGCGAATTTATCTTCAATTTACGAGGATGAATGGAAATAAATCTTTTAATGCGAGTATGATGACGAATGGAAATAAAATCTTTATAAGAAAAAAGCAACGTGCGCGAATTTATCTTCAATTTAATGGAAACACGAGCAGAATTTGATAACTTTACCAAAAGGGTCAAAGAAATTTGATTCTACATTTACTTTTCACGTAATTTTCACTTCCTTGCTTAGTGTATAAGAGGGGGCCCATTCCATCGGAACGAGACAGATTCATATGCAAAGAAGCCATTTGAGGGAGCCGCAGCAAGATGGGCAGTTCCAGGTGACTTGCTCTTTTTACGTCTCTCCAAATATTTGTCAATCCTCAAGTTGCATACAGATTGTGATAAGAAGGTTCTAATTGCTGGGTTGTCAATTTTCTCCTGCTTCTAGCAAAGGTGGTTCAATTACTTTTATTTTTTTTATTGCACTTTTTGAAAATTTTACGATTAAATTCTACTTTTGTGATAAGTTTTAAAATTTTCAATACATTTATTCCGCCATGTTTTGAAATGTGATTTATCATATATTTTAATTGAGTTGCTTTGTGGACATGTCGAAAACTAATAATTGGGGCTTGATGGTTCCGGCTATCTATTGTGACTCTTCGAAGTTACACAAAATGTGTATTGACATTCGTTGTCTCTAATGATAAGATGTGAGTTATTAGAGTAAAACTTGGAATTCTCAATTTGTATGGAAAACACGTTTGTATGGTGCAGAGAATTTTTAACAAATTAATATAGTTACATTCTAGGAAAATGGAAGACAAAATCTTTGAAAAATCAACACATGATCGGTTTGAAATTGGTATTAATATTAGACTTAGGGTGCGTTTGGTAACGATTACGTTCCCAGAGGGTACGATTCTAACTAAAAATAATTATTTTTTATTATGTTCCCGAAAACTGATTTTGAGTAAAAAAATGCGTTTGATAAGCTGTCCAAAATTTTTTATTTTGGAATAAAATTGCGTTTGATACCGTGCTAATTGATTATGTTCCAAATTAATTTCTTTTGATTTTAAATATTTTTAAATATATATATTTTTTACTTTTTTTCCTTTTTTTCTTTTCTTTTTCCTATTCTCCTTCTTCTTCATGGCCGGTCGACTGCGCGGCGACCGGCCGATGAGGGGGCCGACCCTCACCGGAGCGTCGTCGACCCTCGACGGGTTGGCCCTCGTCGGCCGAGCCTCGGCGGGTAGCCGGGTGAGGCTCGGCCTCACTAAATCTGGCGAGGCTCACCGGCCACCGGCGGTGGGCTTGCCTCCGGCGGCCGGTGGCGGGCGGTGGCGGACAAAGGTGGCGGACGGCAATCGCGAGATGATGGAAGGGAAGAATTAGAGTTTATTGTTTTGATTTTTTTTTTGATTTTCGGACGAAGAATCATATCTTTTTTTTTTTTTTATTCTCAATTATCTTCCCAATTTATTTTTGGGAACAAAATTTTACCAAACGCAATTCTCGTCCAAGCGATTCGAAAACAAAAAATCAGAATCAAGCACTTTTTGGCATGTTGCTAAACATGCCCTTAAAGTTTAGTAATCTACGAATAATAAAGTAAACCTTGTGAAGTCATTTACTTATAGACAAAACTTAAAAGAGGCAATTTAAAGCTATATATTAAATGAGGAAATGTCAACGACACAATAAGACAACTGAAATCTAAATCAATTTAATTCAAAAATAAATTAAACTTCTGAAAATAACTTAAGTCTGCTGACATCTGAATTTCGTCAATAATATCGAATACTCACTTTTGGCAATAGAAAAATAATATATATAAATGATAATCAATAGGAACATGAAAAGGCTTAGCCCATTAAGATCGATTGAGGCCTATTCTTCTGTTCAAAATCAAAAGGGTGAGTCGCACGCAAGCGAGGCTAAGCCATGCCCATGCAAACAGACATGGTTTTACACGCCGGGGCCGAGCATCTTCTTCGGCGGTGGGTGGGTGAGAAAGGATGCCTCAAATACACACATTGAGCAAGAGGGAAAACGGAGAAGTCTCCAGCATTGAGGTCTCTGTTAATCTTTGAGGTGGCGTCCGTCGTCACTGATTTTGCTCGGTCGCCAACTTTGCCTTCGAAAGAGTATGAAAAGTGATATGCCTTGCTCTGCTTTGTTGGGCGAGGAAGCTTGAAGTTCTCAGCAGCATGCTTCCCTGTCCAACCTCTAGTTGTAATTGCTCCCGTGCGGTTTTACGGATTATGAAAACAATTTTTTGGAAAGAATTCCAATTCTAAAAAATTACGTTAAAAAATTAACAAGAATTTTAAAAATTCACCCATGTGCATTAGCACCTGCACGGCAGTAGCATGGCAAATGCACAGGACCTACACGGAATCTGCACGACAATAATAAGTGGAACAAATTCTAGCACACTCTCAAAACTACTAGCAAGTTTGGAGGGAAAAGGTCAATTACACGTTCAAAAAAGTGACTTGTATCATTTATAAGATCGAGCGAATAAAAAATATTTTCATCATATATTATAATGTTTAGACATATCAAAAGATGGGGAGAGTATTCAATCACATTTGAAAACAAAAGCGCCTATGAAAATTAGGATATTGGATGGTAAAGAAAAGTAAGATGAGCTAGACAACAGAGAAGACGGGTTCAGGATGGACCGAATATAGGGAATTCTTGATGGGCCCGCCAATTCCACCAGCGGATAAGCCGGCATCACATTTGATGTCATTTCGGGTATAGGCGCTTCATGCCGATAGTGATGTTGTTACTCACCGGAGGTGCCTTCCAAAATCTCGGGCTGCCAGTTGGATAGCGGTTTGTGGCTAGCAATCGTGCTCCCAAGTTAAAAATACGACACTCATCCATAAGCTATAATATAGGTCGGAGGGTTTTGTGTATTGATCACATCTAGATCTATGCAAGACGAGTTTCTATAAGCATTGCGAACTTGTCGTGCAGTCTTGGTATTGATTTGGAAATGAATCGTGAGTGTTCAGTGCGACTTAACCTCATTTTCTGTATAATCTGAAAGTGTAGCAACTTGGATTAGATGGTCTTAAACGGGTTTTTAAGTCAGTTTACTACGAGCCCAAGTAGTTTCTCAATAGCTAAATCCATTTATGAACTCAAAGTTCTTGTTTCTATTTTGTGTTCCAACACTTGTGAATGATGATTGTTAGTAAAATGTTTGAGTTTATCTCCACATAGGCGGTCTTACGTCATATCTTCAGTTTTCGTCGTTTTGGTAGGTTGTAATAAAGGCATAATGTCGGGGAAAAGGCAGCGGTGATGATACTAACCCATTATCGAGGTCGGCGATGAGCATGTTGTCTGAAATAGTATATTGTTGATTTTCATCTAGTTGATATCTATGACAGAGGCTTCAATCATGTTTGTTTCCCCCACTCGGTTTCCTCGTAAGTCCATGTATGAGTCATGGGAAATTATAATTGTTAACAGTGAAGATCCGGCGATCGGAGATATTTGGTGATGAATATGTTATGTTTGATTTAGGATGAGATCACGTGGACGTTATCGTTGAAGTTGTATTGTTCTAAACTACTAACTTCGAGTTTCTGGGCTGGAAGAAGACGATAACGGGGTTGGCTTAGTATGGTTTTAGTGAGTTCTTTTTTGGGCCTGTTAAACTGAGTGTGGCTAGAATGATTGGGCTGGGATTAGTTTTGAAAAATAAAGAGGTTTTTCAGTGTGGGCTTCATGAAAAATTTGGGATCCTCTTGAATTCAAGTTTGGAGTGGAAGAGATTCATGGCCCACTCAACGATTATCCTGATGTCTCAAATTACAATTTTGCCCGTCCATAAATTTCACCATCACAGTTTATTTAAGATGTGTGCATGGGATTTTTATCGAAATTTTTGGGAATATACCAAAGAATACATCTCATTTTTCACCAAATAGTCTCTCACATACGTTTGCTTTTGAAAGTATTAAGTACACAAGCACATTTTTTATCTTTGGAAACTGCTTTATACTTTTACATTAACTTATTCCACTCGTTGCGAAAGAATACATAAAGTGCTCTGCCTTGCTCTGCTCGTTGGGCGAGGAACCTTAAGAGTTACATCTTTCTTGGGCTCCATTTGGTCAATCGGAATAGGCCGCGGTCGCAAAACAAACCGGGAAGCTTGTATTTTGTTAATCACGACATTCTCAGCAATCGGGAAAGGTGAGAATTTACGGGAATAAATGGAAATAAATCTACGGCAAGGTACACAAACTTATCGTCAATTAAATGGGAAGACAAATCGAATTTAATACTTTCTCCAAGGGTCCAAAAAATCTGATTCTATATTTACCTAAGTCATTAATTCCCAGCACTTAATTTTCACCCCTTGCTTGGTATATAAGAGGGTGGCCATTCCACTGGAAGGAGACAGATCTAAAAGAAGCCATTTGAGGGGAACCACAGCAAGATGGGAAAGTTCTCCGCAGCATGCTTCATCGTCTTAGCTCTAGTTGTTATTGCAGTTGACTTACACACAGTTCCGTTAAATTCTGGTGCATTCATCGTCCAAAATTCCATATTCCTTCAATTTTCAATTTCTTGACAAAAATTCTTAAATTTTTATTTGGAAAAAAAAAAGACTCGCCCTTTATGTTTGGAGTATTTTCATGTCCAAAAATCTATTTTATTATAATAGCTAAATAGACGTAGAAATCTCGTAATAGCTAAATATCTCGTGATATTTAGGAATCTCGTAATAGCTAAATAGATGTTATAATAGCTAAATAGATGTCCAAAATTCCATTTAGAAGGTTCTCTATATCCCGGACCGTGCATATCTTGATTATCCCCTACAAAAATTTCCTAAATATTTTTAACAATAGATTCGAGAATGGTAACTATCATCGACTTGAGTGCACAACCCTGGAGAACTATGCAATGCGTAGCCTTCATCTTAATAACTTCTCATTCAAGCCTGAAATCCACTGGATCATAACGAAAGCGCTGTTCTACTAATGGTGGTGCCGAGCATGGCGAAGGGCTGCCTGGAAGGCTTGCCGTGGGTGCATTACGTCTGTCAGGGTCGCACCCCGTCGCAAGAGTGCTGGGGGAATTGCACGCAGCGACACCCGAACCTCATCACCGCCTTCTGCGGAGGCAGCTCGTACGCCCAGGCCTGCATGTGTCAATATCAATGTTGATGCATAAAGTCATAGTTTTTATTCGTATTTCGACTGGAATTGAATAAATGAACTTGACTACTGACATCCTTTTTTTGGGGACATTGTTAGCGCTTCGATTCGGTTGATCAATGAGGTGACTTTTCCATATGATTGATGCGTTTCCTTTTCTTGAATAACAAAGGAACATTGCTTTCTCTAGATGGGGGAAAAGGGAAGATGATGGTATTGGCATTACATCTCTTTAGACTTAGTTGTAGACCCGCGAGATGCGCCGGACGATTAAATCTCTCGATTCTAAAAGCATGATGTGCACATATTCTGTCAGTGCATGAAACCGATACACGAAAAGCTTGTGAAAAGTTAACGCAAAAAATCCTATTCTTTTTCCTATAGTGAAAATATTATTCTTTCAGATAGGTATTATTAAGGTTTCTTCAGTTAAATCCACGTCTGCGAAAACTTTGGTGGTCAAATTAACCGAAGAAATTGTTTGACTTCATTTCATATCTGGCTGATCATCTTCCAATTGAAGAGCTTTGCTTTACTGTTTGTGGTATTTTTCTGAGGTTTGGTACATGGCATTACGGAAGGGTCTGGAACTATTCTGAAAGCTCTGGTGGAGGTCTGAAATATTTGGGTTTCACTGAGGGTAATATGTGGAGTTATAAGCCAGGAAATTCCACTTCGAGGCGAAAATAGACTGATCCCTTTTCTCGATAAGCTGAGGGCACGAGCGCAGGCTTCAGCAACCTGGAGCCTGGAGGGCCCATGAAATTTGATTATCTTGATTATTACATCGAAAACCTCTTCCGCATTTAATGTTTTCTTTGCAGCCACAAGTTCTTGTCGCTGCTAGGCTAGTTAGTCGATCCTGGTAGGCGATTCTTGTTCCATTTCGCCGCTGGAATTACTTGATCCTTGATTGCGCAAATGTTCTTGCCTGGTCATCAGCTTGTCAAAGGGACTATTTGCGAATAGTTAGTGATCATGAGGGGACAATGTGCTTGTGGAATTTGTGATTGTAACCCAAAGCAGTGCTGAAAACATTGCTTGAGCTACCTGGATAAATACTTATCAGAACATATGTACACATGTTTGGAGGAAAAGAAAACTGGTTTCTTTTTGCTTGATTTTATTCCCCATTCACTAGTGCTCTATTGAATAATGTGTTTCTCTGATCCATCCGTGCCAGACGGAACTGATACACCATTCATATTGCTTTGTCAACTTGTTTTTCAGATTTTGAATGACAATAACTGATAAGAATATGATATTGAAAGGCTGAAGCATATTTTATGTAGTGTTTATTCTTGTTTTCTGTAAAGTCTAACCCATGTTGATAATTCCATTGCAACTCATGTGAATGTAATATTTGCATCGATACGGAGACATTAAACACGTTACAACCAAAGTATGATGCAAAACTGATCAATGAAATCTTATTTATATGATCGATCAATTCCTTGTCTTGAGTAGGATTTCATTACATCATTTGCTCTCTTTGGGGAAACAAAAATATGTCGGCAAAGTTCTGCGCCGCTTTGATCAAGGTAGCTTGATGTTCAGCTTATCTGCAAAAGAATAATCATGGATGAGAATCAGCAAAAATTGAAAAAGAAAAGAAGAGAACCATATCATATCGAAGATGTCAACATAAGAACATTAAAGGAATAATGTATTTCAGACTTGATGCAACGTACCGGCGATTTCCTTGGCCGAGCATTCACTGTCGCACCTAATTTCACAAAAGGTCGAGCCATTGCCATCGGCTTTGCACTCGCTCTGGCATGTGTTGAAGCACACCTTGAACTTCTCGTCAATGGCTGCTTCTGCCATGTGGATGTTCAATGCCGTGGCAACAACGATGCACGTGAGGAACACTGCGACGAGCTTGTTGGCCATTTTGCTTGTTTATGTACTTAGTCTGCGAAAGGAATGGTGCACCAGTTTCTGTGTTTCCCTGACTAAAGAGGTCACATATGATGTTCTTATATAGATAGAGAGTGACCTTATTTCAAGCACTCAAGTCCCTGAAATCTGGGAAGACCGGTGAACTTTCCGGTTGCTTTTAGTCGCATCATTTGAGAATCGCTGAACTTGGGGTTTAAATCAATGGACAGGCGCTAGACTCTCCATCAGGTGTTGGATGGTCATTTTTAGTTTTCTCATTGCTTATGCTAAATAAGCCAAAGATGACAAGGTCAACCACCCTCGTCACCTCATCTCAGTTTAATCCAAATAAAAAGAATGAAAAGATAAAAAGAGCTGCACCAATCTCAAAATTCATATACTGGAACAGAAGAACTTTGATAAAAGAAAAAAGAGGTTCTTTCTCTATAAACCATCTGTTTTTTATGGTAATATTCTCTTACTTCCCTTTGGACTGAACTAGCATCAACAAGATACTCTTGGTTTAATTCGGAGATTGCCTGTATTGACTATGTGGTTAAAAGCGCAATTCGATTTAGTACATGGAAGAAGCGTGGTCTGAACATCTATGCAAGGGGTTGGTTTGCTAACAGTTGTTCACATTTAAATTAGGCTAATATACTTACGTATAATTTCAAGTATAAAATTTGGTTGGACTTGAAAAGCTTTTAAGAAGAGGGATTAATAGTGCTTAAGCTGTCTACTTTTGTTTACACATCCCACATCCATCACCTATAGATGTATATGAATTATAATTTCCTAAAAATTATCGATTGTACCTCGTACAAAAGTGAACTAAAAGAAGTAATTTCATCATCAATAAAAGTGTATAGGAATAAATTGTTATTCATAGGAAAAGTATTCTACGTTGACTAATTTTTCCAAATGATAAAAATAATCATTTTTAAGAAAATATGTACCGGTCGATTGATTTTTCCTAAAATAATTGCACTCACTTTTCATATATTGAGTTAAATTGCAATAATTTATTGAATTATTGGGTTGTGAACGTAATTTTCTTCTAGTGATTAAATAAAATTATCTTTTCCTTGCGGCCCATGTTTGATAACTAGAATACGTGATGGAGTTTAATGTTCTCAATACTTAATATATTAAGCATATTTGTTAACTAGAACTATTTTTGACTTCAAAGACGAAATTTAGTCAAAGAAACTACTTAATTCAGTAAGGATGAGGTTAACTAATTTATTTAATGGAAAAAGGAAACCAAGTAAGAAATAAAATTTTGTATATTACATCTTTAAGACCTAAAACCTGCCATTAATATTTACAATCCCATGTTTGATAAGAAACATATACCATTTACCCAGTATTCAATCATCATCAAACAACATTATTTTAATTTTCAGCAGTTAAATGGTCGACACTAGAAATTCGGGAGAATTACCAAAAAAGTCCTAAACCTATTGCAGTTGTGCCAATTCAGTCCTAAACTTTTTTTTTTTTGCCAATTTAGTCCTAAACCTTTTACAATTGTGTCAATTGAGTCAATTCGACCAAAATTGACCATTAGACGAATGATTCTTTAATACTTTTTTTAAATTTTTTTCGAATTTTTGAATTTTTTTTGAATTTTTTTCCTATCTTCTTCTTCCTCGGCCGGGCGCCGGCCGCCACCAAAGGCAAGGGCCGGTGAGGTTAGCCTCGCCCACCGGAGAGGCTCTCCCCCGGCCCGGGGCCAAGGCAAGCCTCACCCAACGACGGCGAGGCCGCCGTTACCTAGCCAAGGCGAGGCTCGACCTCGCCCGGCCATGGCGAGGTCGAGCCTCGCCTTGGCTGCGCGACGGCGGCCTTGCCGTCACCGGGCGAGCCTCGCCGGTTGGCCGTGCTGGCCAAAGGAAGAAGAAGATAGGAAAAAAAATTAAAAAATTAAAAAATTGAAATTTTTTAAAAAAAAATTATTAAAAAATCGTTCGTCGGCCGATCGGCGTCCACATCGCGCCAACCGGCCAATTTTGGTAGAATGGACTGAATTTGCACAATTGTAAAAGGTTTAGGACTAAATTGGCCAAAAAAAAAGTTTAGAACTGAATTGGCACAATTACAATAGGTTTATGACTTTTTTGGTAATTCTCCCCTAGAAATTTAGTACATGAACTTTAAATGCATTCATAATGACAACAAAGAGAACTCTTACTGGATGAAATATAAATAAGCTATGTGGTCATCTCCCCAAAGTTCTTGTCACAATGCATAACTAGATTGTATGGGGATTTATTGTCGTAATAATAATTAAGCCCATCTTGTTATCACAATCTTAATTACTGAAATTGCTCGCCATTGCCATCATTTCCGAGATACTGGACTGGCAGTCGTCGAGAGGCCAGTGCGTGAGCTAGGATCGGGCCGGGGTGCTTCCAAATTTGGTTACAAATCCCCCGCGGTTAACCCTTCCATTTTATTTACGTGGAACGGGGGCTCAATAACCACGGCCTTTGTTTAAGGTCCTTAGGCTGGACCAAACTATTGAGTTTCATGAGGAACGCGCATATCAACAAAGACCGTCAATTTTTTCCCTTTCCTTTCCTTTTTTTTTTTTTCCTCTTCATCAACCATAGGCGAGGGCTGGTATTGGCAAGTGTTGGTTTCGGTAGATTAGGCGAGGGCTGCCCTTGTTGGCATCTAGTGAGGGTTGCCCTAGTGCTTGCTAGAGGCTGATGAGGGTCTACCAAGGGCTGCCCTCACTAGATTTGACGAGGTTGATGCTCATTGATGCCAATTAGGGCGCTTGTTTGTGGCTAGCAACCTCTGCTGGCTTATTGAGGCCCCAAAGCCAATGGAAGGTAATTGGGAAAAAGAGGAAAGAAAAAAAGAGAAATACAAAAGGAAAAAAATTAAAAAAATTAAAAAATAAAAAGAAAATTATCCACTTTAGCGTTAACTATGTCACATAAGACAATTAGCATTGATCAGATTGTCAAGTCAACAATCTTTGATCAAAATTGATTGGAATGATTGAATCGGCTACATTAAATATTTAGGATTGAATCGATTTTTATATAATAGGTTTAGGACTTTTTTGATAATTTTCTTTTGAGGTATAGAGGGGTCATTTTTTCAGCCTGACTTACAAACATTACATGCATCTTGTGGTTTATGTCATCGGCTATCATCAATGTCTACCCTAGCGAAATTGATTAGCTGATAAAGGTACTTTTAACTTCTGGGGTCAAACTTCAGAGGAACCAAGACAAATTTAGGGTTGCCACAGAACGAAAGCCTGCGTGCATGTGCATGCCCTTACGTACAGATACACATATATCACCAGACGGGGAGACTGTGCAATCACTCAATAGGATTTTAATACAACAACACCTATAAAAATCAGGAGGTATGATAAAGAAAGGTGAGATGGGGTTGACGCCGAAGAAGACGACGGGTTCAGAATGGGCCGGACACCGGGAGTACTCGACGGACCCACTGATTCCACAGGCGGATAAGCCGGTGTTGCGTCCGATGTGGTGTCAGATTCCGGCGCGGGTGCTGGCGGCGATGCTATTACTGCTTTGGAAGCTGCGTGAAGGAGTGAAGAGGCTCAATTAGGTGAGACGATCAACTAACTCGATCCATTCCACAATATATGTCAATGTTTTTATTCCAAAATTGCTTTTATAAATTTGGCTTTTTAAATTCTAACAATAGCATTCCCCTTCTAGTGTTGAATTTTAGATGGGTAGGTGAACACAAAGTGGAATTATTTGAAATACATGATTTCCGGTTTCTTTCGGTGATTGGAAGGCGTCGTATCTTGATGAGTAAAATAATTGATATGATCTATTTTCGCAATGTCAATTCAAATTTTCATAAAGAGGGAAAGACGAGGGATTCATGAAAATTTTGTAATCTATCTTGAATTCAAATATAGAGTGTGGTAGATTCATGGGTTACTAGACTATCATTTTGATTATTGCAAATTTGCAATTCTTTCCGTCTATAGTTCTTGCAATTATAGCCTATTTGCGATGTGTGCATGGGCTATTCATGGAATTTTATTTTGGGGGAACTACCAAAACTTACGTCAACTTTCACAAACTTCTCCTTTTGACAATACCAAAAGTATACTTGAGGTTTATTTTTGAAGCCACTTTACACATCCGTGGTAATTATATCACCTTGTATCTTCATTTATAAAACTGACCATTTTTTCTTTAAGAATACCGATCCCCCGATTTACCAACTAAACACCAAATCATTCAAAAACAAGATGCTAAAAGGAGTTTGCTAAATGGGGCAATCTGGCATTTTTAATGTGTGATTTTGCTTAGGGTTATGTCAATGATATCTGCAAAGATAGACATATAAAAGTCATCATTGGGTTAAAAATGAGGTTCTTTTTTTCTTGGTATTTGGCATTTTGTTTTGGTAAAAGGATAAAGTCTCCATATATATGTTTGTACGTACGGACGTACGTACGGACGTATGTATGTATGTATGTATGTATGTACGTATGTCTCGGAAGTTTACCTCGGGGGCTTAATGATGGGGAAGGAGCTAAATGTGGAGAACCAGATCCAGCTTCGTGATGATGGGGTGAAGAAGCTGCAGGTGCAGGAGGTGGGCCGAACAGTGTGGGACCTGTCAATGAAAGTACGTTATTTTCCTAGTAATATACAATCTTCGGTTGCATGTATACATAACTTGGAACCCGTTCCAGTTTCCTATTTTCCATCCGGTGACCCCTTGTACTTTCTAACTCGGTGAAAATAACTCCTGTGCTATTTACAAGTTCATTGAGAACCCCTTCCGATTAGTTTCGGGCAGGTTCATCGCGTAACTTAGCCAAAGCGAAATCGATCCAAAGGGTTTCTAAATGATTTTGTAAGCGTACATGGGCTATTTTCACGAAATCGAAAGTACCCGGGGGTCATTGGATAAAAAGAACCAGAGCACAGGAGGGTGTTTGCTATATCATAGTATCGTTTTACGAGGAGTTTTAGGCATGTCAACGTACCTGGAGCAGGAAGGGGCGACCCGGAGGCTGCAAAATCAAACGAACATGTTACACCATATTAGTCTTTCGCGTCTCCTTTTCTTTCCTAATATTCGACGAATAAATTGCAGCGCAGACCAAGGAATCATCATGCCTAACCTTTGCACTGCAAGGGAAGGCCGCCGTTGCAAGCCTGGGGGAGCGAGAGCGCGAGGGTCCGGTTGACAGGCAGCGGATGGGCACGTTGGCGGTGACGACGAGGCAGGTGCATTCGAGGCTGGTCCCCAAGAGCTTCTTGAAGGAGTCGCAGCAGCTGGAGGAGGGGGACGACCCGTTCGCGCTGCTCCCGGTGATGAAGTTGAAGCACGGCGTGAAGGTCGAGATCATGGACGCGCTGCAGGGCGTGCTGATCTGGGCGTCCACCGACATGAACGGAGTGATCACGCAGAGCGCGGAAGCTAATACGAGCGCAAGCTTAAGTAAAGCTTTGGAGCCTTCCATGGTGATGCGGGCTTTGTTGCACGGGCACGAGAGAGATGGGGTTATATATAGAGTTGGAGGGGGATTTTAGGTTACTTGTGAGGGAAAACCGAGGGTTAGATTTAAAGTGGTTCTGGAGTTGCAACTACTGGTGACTTGAATAGTGGGAGTGAGGGGAGAATTTAATTGATTTTCCTCTATATAAGGGAAGATTGCTAGACAGGTTCGATTAGTCTCGAAATTAGGTGCATGTGCACGATTATTTCCGGATTAGATGGATATTCGCAAAATTCGATCTTTGGAGGGACTTATATTGGGCCTAGTTTCTCGATTTTCAGCCCCTTTCTTGAAAAGAATAGGCCCATTTCGGCAAGGTCCAGGCAAGCCTTCATGAGCAGTAAGGCCTAGTTACATGGTGCACTTAAATGTTGACGTACATATTTCTATATATTTATTCTCCTTAGCCAAAGAGTATCAACCCGATATAACTTTAAATGAGGTTCTACTTCTGATGTTATAGAGATCATTAGCTAAAATTTACTTTAATGAAACTATCTTGATATTTATAAGGTCAAAAAAGGTAATAAAAAGGTTTCATATTTTTGTATTGATTTAGGAAAAGGATTAAAATGAAAAAAAAAAAGTTTTGGAAAATCTGGGGAATAAACTTGTGGATAGAATTGAAGGAGTGTTTGAATTTGTCGAACAGTTAAGCGACTAAATTGAATATATTGAAAGTTTAGGATATATTAAACATCTACAAATAATTTAAGGACCAAATTGAACGAACTAAAAGTCTAAAAAGATAACATTTTTTCTTACTATTGTCAATCTCAAGATCCCTTGGATACTTGCTATACATGCATGTTGGCAGCTCAAGATATGAATACTTAAGCAATGTCACCTTAGTATCGGCAATTTTCCTTGCTAATGATTGAATAGATTCATGAATCAATATATGATTACACATAACATAATAATTAAATATCTCAAGAAAAAAAAAAAAATAACGGCTATAATAATTAATTGTTTCTTTAATTTCTTGTTATTTATATTCTATAAAATACCTATATTTCAATTTTTAATATCTCAATTAAATAAGAGAAAATCTAGAAACTTGCCTATCTGAGGTTGAATATTGTATCTGATAAATAAGAAAAAAAATCATAATTAACATAGTTATTATTTATATAAATGGTCGTTATATAAATTCATGAAATGAAGTGGCCATCAAAAGAGGCAACTTTATGTACGTCACTGAGTCGGTATTGGTCCTTTCCGGAACATATTTTAGTTTTACACAAACAAGATACAATGTCAATATTTAGTGGAGACAAAAGGTTTTTATTGAGCTTCTTCACAACTAGATCGCGAATCTTTGACATTGAATATATAAATACGCAATAGGATGATGCACGACAAAAAACTCTTTGTCAACTCTCTAATCACAAATGACTTTTGATTAGCATAGTGAATTTCAATATATATTCTCTCTCAAGCGGTTCTAACCCGTAAAGAAGATTAAGAATGAGAACAAAAAGAAATGAATAGGCGAAGCGGTACTGTGAAAATATTCCCCACTTTATTTTTTCACGTTCTTAGTTATTATTGTAATGCTAAGGAATGTCTCTAAGCTTATGTACATTATCTTATAAATGATATTCACATTTTACACAAAAAAGAAGAAGAAGAAGAAGAAGAGAGAGATAATTAGAGAAAGCGTGTTCTAATTTATTCTATCTCTATGCGTAAAGGATAAGCTGAGTCGGTAAAACAGGAAGGGTTTGGAAAACTGAAGCATCCACGGTTAGTACAAAGAAAATTTTCCACAACTGACTTATCCACCCTCAATTTTTGTACTTACTCATTCTCTCTTTAAATATCAAGTTAAACTGAACAATTTTCTTTACACTGACAGCGTACGTTACCCAAAAAGTTTTGCCCCTCCAATAGCTCGACTTAGTGCATTCACATTCTCACGAATCAGACCATTAGAAAGCTATTCTCGACACATTTAATATTGGATGACTATCTTTAACCAGAACCAAGAGATTAACTTTGTTTTATATAAGTTAAACATTTGGTAGGCTAGCGCCTGACTAACTTAGGTACGCCCACCATCGAAACATATCCATGGTATGGTCGATGATGCTCTTGGTCACCTGCTGGTCAATTAGCCCCCACTCTTTTGTCAAATTACCACTTATTGAAGTAAATTACTAAAACAATCATAAATTTATTGCAATTGTGTTACTTCATTATTAAACTTTTGAATTTGACAAATTTAATCCTAAGCTTTTTGAGGATTTGCCTATGCAATCATTCCAGTTTATTTTTTGGCTAGAAATGCTAACGTGGGTATTAGCCGTCCTATGTGGCATAATTACGGCTAACGTGAACAATTTTTACATTTTCTTGATTTTTTTATTTTTATATTTCCTTTTATCTTTCTTTTTTCTTTTTTTTACTTTTCCTACTTCCTTTGCCAATTGCAAACCTCGATGATGGCTGGCAAGGGATGCCCTTGCTAGCTTTGGTCGAGGCTCGACCTTGCTAGATCGAGCGAAATTGAGCCTTGCTTGAGGTTGGCAAGGTCAACCCTTGCCAAATATGGCAGCAAGGTCGATCCTCGCCCAATTTATTGAAGGCAATCCTCATCTATGGCCAATAGTAATAGGCAGAGGAAGAAGGAAATAAAAAAGAAAGAATAGAAAGAAAAAAGTACATAAAAATTCAAAACGATAAAAATTACAAAAATTGTTCAAATTAACACTAATCGTGCCATGTAAGACAATCATCATTTACCTAAGAGATTCCCAATTAAAGTTGGCTGAAAGGAGTATATTAACAAATTGTCAAAATATTTAGGTTAAATATATATATATGTGTGTGTGTGTGCGCGCGCGCGCGTATATGTATATAGGACCTTTTTCTTTTTTTTAACAATTTCCCCACGCTTATCGTATCTTTATTTCCTTGAAATCAGATACATATTATGTCAATACATTTCCTAAACACCAACAAAGGATGGTATTATTCTTCACCGATTAATACTCAAAACAAATTACAGGGTTTTATTACCATCGAAAAGAGAATAACTATTCGGTGAATGGATAATTCTCGTATCGGAGTCTGCTGTCGTGGAGCTGGAACTGAACCCCGATGCTATGGTCACACTGGTCGTCGACGTCGTCCCAAGCGGTTCTCACGCAGTAGGAGCAGTCCGACGGCGAGAGGGTCCCGTTGCACGCGGCGTGGCCGTAACAAACATGCCCGCTGTTGTCAAATTTGGAGTAGTAATCGTAGCCGGACTTTGCCGTCTTGTCAGCCAAATCCGAGAGAACCCACTCGACGCTGAAACTGTAGAGGCTCCAATCCGAATACTTGTTCCCGTTGCAGATCTTGTTCACCACCGTCGTGTCTACACCATTGGCCGGAAAAATGCAAGAAAGGATCAAAATGGCGATGGGTACAGTTCTTGATAAAGCCATCGTCAATTCTTCTCTTTCTTTCCTTCTGTTCTACGAAAACAGAAAGGGTGTTTGCAGTGCTCATCTCGGATGACTTTATATAGGGTTTATTCTTGCCGGCTTGCCAAATGTGGATGCCAATATAATGTTGGTTTTCGACTCTTTGTTTTTTTCCAAATTACCTTGTTCGTTTCTTTTATTAATATTGCTCCATGTAGGTATCATGATGCACGAAGAGAGAAATGCTACTAAGGACGATACATCCTCTAGTAGAACTTCCAGACAGGCTGTCTCACTGTGGAAACTTTGTTCTTTGTTGTATATCATGGAATTGACAAGAAATTTAACGAAATGCTTAGGAATTGTCGATGCGCTAACGTCACAAGTCATGGGTAGCTTCTTGACAGACTTCATGGCATGCGGTATGCATGAAAGAGACGAGAAAAGAGCCAGTGGAACCTTTTTTTTTAGGAACCTTTTTTTTTTAGGGACCATCCGATACTCAAGTCAGTAGTGATATATAATAACCAGACAAAAAATATTTTTAAGGGCTTTTGGCCTAGTTGGATCATCACCGTTTATTTGTGTGACAACGTCTTCGATATTTGTTCAGTAATGTGAATACATAAAGGTTGAACAACTCAATTTGTGGCAAGGCTTCATGTAAATCATTCGATTGATTGCTAATACTACTCTTGACAAAGTCGATGTGAATCTTGGTAAGTCACGTCATTCCCTATTGACGAACAACGAAAAAGGAGACGAAGCTAGAGACGTTGAAAAAGCTCGATATGCGACCATATCATCTTCAAAATGTGCATCATCATTGGTCCAACATTCTTATTCATCTAATGCAGGAGGAACAATAAGTAACCACTTTGCTCGACCGAAGACGTGATAGGCCTGCGGACAACTTTAAAATGTTCACAAAGGCGCTGGTGGTTTCATGGCTTGGATGTTTTAGCTTCTCTTGAAAAGGGTATTTCCCGTACCAAACTCTACATTCTTGCAGCTGGTGCTGAAGCCCGATCGAGAGGCAGGCCATATTCATTATTCATCCCTGAGACGGTCGAACTCATGCAGCCTCTGCAACTCATCATCCGTGAGCTCTCCACTGCAAGCACCAGGGCCATAGCAGGGGTCTGGCGTGGAATCATCACACACGCTACACTAGTCATAACCGTAGTTGGGCGTTTCAACCTTCAAATCCTCGAGTTCTTGCTCCTGATTCAGCAAGAAAAACCCTTTGATTCTGAACTGATTTATGATATATATTGTCAGGATTCGGTGCAGAATCTTAAGAAAATAGAGAGTAAAAACCAAAAAGAAAATTCGAGATACAAGATTTTATCTTGATTTACTCTTAAGTTAAGGCTACGACTAATAAAGAATTTCCACTATAATTTACACATCGCATTTTAATGTTACATCCCTCAATTATTAAAAAAAAAAAAAGATTATGTATATTCAGCAACTATGCATGAGCCAAAATCTGACTACCAATAAAATACAAGCTCAAACTATGAAAGCTTTTAGCAGCTCGGGGTACCGCTGGCTTATCAGGGAGAGAGACTCTTGTGTCATCCTGTTAATGAGGACCACGCTCTAACACATATGCTCAAAGTTAGTACCAAATCGAGCATCGAGAGGATCATAATCATGGAAGCGATGCGCTCAAAGTTGGTACTGCCGTGTCTTTTGTACCATTTTTGTTTGTCTATGGCTGCATGTTTTGTTCTTTGAGTTCAAGACCACGATTCCCATTTTTCCCTCCAATATATGCCAAACCAACTCCTGGTTCTTGTCTCCATCTACTCCCTTTCTTTTCTAGTTTGCCGCATGCGCGCACTCCGTAATCCACTTCTTTTGACGGAATTCAAGCTGGAGTTTCGGCAATTCAATTTTCACCAAATGCTCTTCTCGGTTCTTTTCAACGTCCCACGGAATCCCCTTTTAGGTACAAGATTGAGATTATGGCCAGTTATTTCGAAATAGGGAAAAGTACAAAAAAGAAAAATTATAAACATATACCATTTTTGTCTTAAACGTTTTCGTATTAGTACCAATTGAGTCATTCGGCTAATTTAGGCCAAAAATTATTGAAGTGAACACCAACTGCCTTCTATGGCATGATTGGTTCCAATGCTGACATTTTTTTTTCCAACGGCACAGGCCAAGGACGGTGAGCAATAGCCTTGCCTGAGTGAGGGTTACCTTTGCTAGGCCTCGCCTGGGTGAGGGCGAATGCTAGCAAGGTTGTCCTCACTAGATCTGGGGAGGCCAACCCTCACCTTGGCCAAGGTGGCCTTGCTAGGCGTTGTCCCCAGTGCTTGCCCTCGCTGGCCAAGGAAAAAAGAAGAAGAAGGAAAGAATTCAAAAAAATTATAAAAAAGTGTTTGCATCAGTGCCGACCATGTCACATATGATGACTAGTGTACTTCATTGATTCCTTCAGTGGTATCAACTTATTGATATCGGAGTCTTTTAGGGAATTTCTTTTCACTTCATGAATAGATAACTTTAATCATTTTTGTGCGTGGAGTTTCTTTGGTCACAAGCTTGTCTATGTCTACTACAACATGCTTGATTTCAACTAATATATTGCCTAGCGTGCCGCTCCCTCACATCTTGTCGACCATATTCAGCAGCAATCTCTCTTAATATAACGACATGTCATACTTTTCTGCCATGCAATAGTTAGTGCTCTTACGTAAAAAGTTTAGGGATATTTTAAGGACATTATTAACTTTATAATCAGTTAAGTTTGTATGCTCTATTAGATGCGACAGACTTATGATTTTTTCTTCTCGCGTGCACATATTACATATAAAAAGTAGCTTTTTCTTCATGCCAAATAAAGGTATTTCAGTTAAGTGTCCGATAACAGAACTTCCTCAATTCCGGTGGAAACAATGTAACCTAATTCCTAATGGATTGTGGTGTTAAGATGCTTGGGCTTTTCGGCAAAAAAGCGAAGGGTTCAAAACTCAATCCATTTGTCGCCAATTCTCTCTGGTCACCTTCAAGAGTCACAAGCTATTACGATTCCATAATTATGCAGCATCATCTGGATGGAAGGTTCAATACGAAAATTATAAATAAATCAATATTAATTGGCACCGATTAATCAAACAATATTTAAAACAAAGTAAACCCGTAAGGAATGTCTGTTTCCCTGGGAAAAGCCTCAAGGAATTTCATTGATATAAAAAAAAGCAGATAAGGGACAAGAATTGGGCACACTAATGGAATAAGTCGTGGATTTTCATTCAAAATGAGAAAAGAAGTAAATAAAGCTCAAGGGAAAGGAGATTCTTTTATTATTTATTTTTATTTTTAAGCAGAGAGATTCCGGACTGCAAAGCGACAAAAATCAGATGAGCTGGCACATCAATCGGGGGATCTACCAAGATTCCTACATAGAGACAAAGAAAGATAGAATCTGTGCGGGACCCACACAAAGAGAATAATGTCCGAACCACATTACATTACAAAGCGGCAGCATCAAAAGATGAGGTGAAAAACATCCATACAGAATGATCTCTGCATGGTTTGCCTTTCCAGATCCATCAGTCCTAGTGCAATTTAACGCTAATGTCCAAGTTAGTGATTATAGTAAAAGCCAAGAACCAGCAAGGCATGTTTTAATAAACTACAAATATGACAGAAGAAAATCCTTTCAAATCGATCATCTTTTTCCACTATAAAATCAATAATTCTTCATTTTATCATGGCAAGAAAGTTAATATTACATCTTTCAGATCAATTTCTTAGAAGTAAGCGAAGGGTTGTCTACTAATAAATCCAGAATGCAATATCGTGCCGGGGTAGTGTTTCCGTTTGTATTGCAAGTCGCACTTGCACTATCCATAGGGTGCGATGCTGGAGGGATTGTTATCTACTGGGGTCAGAATGGGAACGAGGGAACGTTGGCAGAGACGTGCCCCACAGGAAACTACGAGTTTGTGAACATAGCTTTTTTAGCAACATTCGGCAACGGGCGACCTCCACGATGAACCTCGCTGGTCATTGTGATCCGAACAGTCACAGCTGTACCAGATTGAGTGCCGATATCAGATCACGTCAAGCTAAGGAAATCAAAGTGATGCTGTCGATCGGAGGCGCGGCTGGTAGCTACTCCCTTGCATCCCCTATAGATGCACAGAAAGTGGCGAGGCACCTCTGGAACAACTTCCCGGGGGGAAGGCCCTCTTCTCGACCGCTAGGAAATTTGATCTTGGACGGAATCAACTTCGACATCGAAGGCGGGACGGCCTGTACTGGGACGACCTCGCCAGGTATCTTTCTCGTTACAGCAAGCGAGGGAAGAAGGTCCACTTGTCCGCTGCTCCTCAATGCCACTTTCTCGACGCGCGGGTCGGCAGGGCTCTTAAGACCGGTCTATTCGATTATGTTTCTGTCCAATTTTACAATAACGCTCCATGTCAATACTCCTGGGGAGATATCAACAATCTAGAAGATGCATGGAAACAGTGGACATCGAGCGTTCGGGCAAAGAAGATTTTCCTGGGTTTACCGGCTTCACCGGAGGCAGCCGGCAGCGGTTTCATACAGGTGTCTGATCTCACATCAAAAGTGCTTCCGGCCATCAAGGGTTCCAGAAAGTTTGGAGGTGTTATGCTCTGGTCAAAGTACTATGATGATCAAAGTGGATACAGTAAATCCATATAAAATGCTGTCTGAGTTTCGGTGTTTCTAGTATAAGCTAGTTTAATAGTTTCATATGACATGTCTTCTGCTCTAAGTCATTGTGATAAATACGTGTGTACTACGTTTATGTTTCTTATATTGAGAAGAGATCTCCATCACAGACTCTACTTGTACCTTCAAAACATGATTACTCCATATAAAAGTATTTAAATATCAAACTTGACATTTATTTAACAGTTTAAACTTCTAGAAAAATCGATGGTGATTTCATAAAAACTCACATAGGATCAAAGCTAGTCTTGAGTTTAAATCTTTTTAGACCCTTTTTACCCCCTTTATTTGTCTGTTTACATGCTTCAACCCTGGGTTAAAGTTTACTTCACACTCAAGTGAGATTGTAAAGGTACTTAAATATTCATCATGACTTTACTAATAACTTAAATTTCTAGAACAGTCTGCAGTAATCTTACAGTATCTTGCTAGCTCTTGAACATATATGCTTATATGGCAATCCAATTTGTAATTTTCTCACTTGTCCCACCAAACTTAAAGCTAGTAACGACGTCTAAAATTGCATCTTACTTATCGTGAGAGCTGAAGAAAATTGCATTATCAATGTCTCTACCAAATTCCTAGGTGCCGCATGCTTTCATCTGTCCAAGTTTGCTGCATATCCAACTTCCAAAGCCATGTCTATAGCCTTTCCTTATACTTAAGCCATCTCGTTTTCTTCGAAGAAAATTCGAATGTCTATCATTGCTAAGATTCTAAAATAGCCATGAGAAAGAATTCACCAGCTAAAAAAAGAGTAAGGGTTCTTAATTAGATCTTCGATTTAATTGAGCTTGTCCTAATAACTCTATACAATCATCGGTTTTAGCGTTATATCGTATCGATCAACTCTCATTTTTGGAAGAAAGTTCGAATGTTTTAGTTAAAGGGCTCTAACTGGGTTTTCCAGTAGTCATCATAATTAGGTAGTCGATCTCGTTGAAAAATGTTCTGTGGAATATACCTATGTCCGTCTATTGACGCTATTCCTCACATGGAAAAGAGAAAACTTCCTAATTTTTCTAATAATAAGCTAAGTTGAAAAAATAAATGCAAACGACCATTTATCTCTAACTCATAAATTTAGCTGATACAAAACTTATGATAGCACCCAATTTTTCCCAACTTGGATGGATCAATCCAGAAAATATTAAGTGCATCTTATGTGTTAGTGTGGTAACAAGAAAATGAATGATAATGCGACATATGTCTCGTGTGAGGCTCAAATCGTCAGGTCAAACTTTGAACTCACCGTCCTCTCTCTCTCTCTCTCTCTCTCTCTCTCCCACCGAGCCCTCATCCGACCGACAAACCACCAGCTCGTCTCTCTGGCTCCAACATCATATGTGCTCACGGTTGGGTTGGCTCCCTCTTCTCACTGGCAAGAACCTCTCTGGCTACATTCCCTCTGAGCTTGGCCTCCTTGGCTCGTTCAAACGGCTCAACCTCACCGGCAACAACTTCTCCAAGCCCATCCTCCCGCCTCTTCAATACGACCTCAGTCGTCTCTCTCGACCTCTCCCAAAACTTGCACGCTGATTCGATCTCGACCCAGAACAAGAACCTCCCCAACCTCGCCCACTCGGACCTGTCCTCAAACTCGCTCAATGGGTCACTCTCCGAAGTGCTCACAGAGCTTGGGAGACTCTCCAAGAGACTGAACCTGTCATACAACATGTTCTCCGAAAAGGTCTCGATTGTGCCCTCTCTCTCTCTCACTCTCTCTCTCTCTCTCTCTCTGAGTCACAACCAAGTCCTCATCCAACAAACCACCGCGTGGCCTCCGCCTCCACCATCGCGAAGTTTGTCATTGGGCTCGGTGGTTCATTAATCAGTCGAGGGCTTGGTGGGAGAGAGGGGCGGTAGAGAGAGAGAGTCGGGCGAGCGAGAAGGGGAAGAGAGAGAGAGTGCAGAGAAGAGAGGAGATTTCAAAATGGTTTGACCACTTGGGCCCTACTTGGGCATATGTCACATTATCATACTTCTTCTTGTTTGTCACGCTGACACAACGCACTTGGCAATATTTTCTCGATCAATCTATAATTTCCAATCAAAAAATGAGTGTGTGACATTATTTAATATACCGTGAGAATAACTGTTTATTTTGACCACAAAAATTAAATCATAAATAATTATAAATTATTGTGAGATCCACTTCTTGAGGCATTTGTGCGCCATGATATCGTTATCGATACTGATATCTCAAAACTGTTATGCTAGCAAAGCTCTTTTCAATCTATGGATGTCTTCTCACTTAGCCACACCTTATGATGGTATAGCCTTAAAGTAAAGGCCAATATGCATAACTCATGAATAAAATCTATTTAAGTTAGATTTCCAAAACTGAAAATACGTTCAAGCTTGTTGAATTCTCTTCGTAAAGAGAAATTTGAATCATCTCCGCTTTTCACCCGAGCTTGAAAAAGGAACTAACTAATTCATCAAATCCTTCCGGCCCACTAAGGTAAGATCGATTAGCAAAGTAATCGTGACATTAAACTATCAATTGATATAAGGGAGAATGAACCGATCAATTATAAACTTATTGTATATATATTAATTTAGTCTTAAACTTTTTCAATAATGTCGATTTAGTCCAAACGTCAACATAATATTTTAATATAGTTCTTCCGATCAAATTTCACTTAAAATTGTGACATGACGATTTAATCAATGTGATGGAACCATTGGAAAGCCTGTAAAATTGCTTAGAGTGCAGAGGAGGCTCAGTGATAGGCTGGGATCTTGTCAGTGAGGCTCAGAGTGCACGTAGGAACCACTGTAAATCGGCGGAATTGCTTATGGCAGTTCGCTGAGAGGTTGAAGATGTGCGAACAAGGGCCAGCGAAACGTCAAGAGGCTACCGGAAACCCGCTGCATGAGGGCTGGTTGAGCGCACCGGGAGAAGCCGAGATCGTGGCCGGACCACCGTGCTGGGGCAGTGGGGAAGGCCTGGTGCAGCGGTGGAGTGGTAGCTGCAGCAAGGGACAGCAACTATCGTGGGAGAAGACGTTCTCGGCCGGTATTTCTCTTGCCACCGTGCCTTTATGAGTTCAAGAGAAAATCGTGCGACTCGGTGCGCGGAGAACGAGCAGAATTCGCAAAGGCACAGTCCCAAGGTTTACTCGGGTGGTAGGATTGCATGTGGCCCGACCTCTTGATAGCATGGGCCGGGCCCTTCAATTGGTATTCCATTCTCTTCTTCTTTTTTTTTCTTTCTTTCTGTTTTTTTTTTTTTTCTTTTGGGCATCTGAAGTCACTCAATTGATCTAACTCAAAGTAAAAAGAAAACGGAATAAAGGTGATGACTAATCTTGGGGAATGGCACATTAGCTTTTTCTTCGTGAGTTTCTTAATGTTTAATGCCACAAAGATTAAATGGCGGATTCCATGAGCATAGTGATTCCTTTCCATGTCTCAACGTTTTCTCATATATATATACTTGTACAATTTGTTAAAATTAGCTCAATAATTTGTTTCCATTAATTGATAGAAGTTAGAACCTTGAAGATATGCAATTAGATTTGAGTAATAGATGCTCTCCACCGTTCATAACATGACCCTACCGACAATATCCCTAGACCAAAAATGAATTCAAAGATTGAAAATTATTGAGTAATTTTTTTCCCATAACTTACACTGGAAATGCTGTGAATAAAGAGATCCTCCAAATGTGATTTTTAAATTATTTGAGCTATTGGAATGTATCTTTCTTAATACTTTTTATAGATCGATATTTATCGCTATTAGCTTTATAATCTTTATGGTTCAAAAACAGTTTGCTATTTTTCCAAAGTGTCACATGCTCATAGCCTATGTGGCTTTGTTAATACTTAAATATAGATCTAGTCGTTTAAATACAAACAAAACTAAAATTCTGAAATGATTGTCTTAATTAAGGTAACAAAGGAAGAAAAAACGCCTATAGATATTATCAGACCAATAATACCGCCGTGACTACAATTTAAATTTGAGTTCCTCGAAGCATGAATCAAATCCACAACCATTTTGAGCCAAACGCATGGAACGTGAATTTCGATCAATCTTAAGGTTGGTTTTTGAGTAATTGTAATATAAGTAAAAAGAAAGAAAGAATAAAAACAGGAATTTAAAAAAATTATAAAAAAGAAAGGTAAGAAAGGAAGATAGAAAGAGTAAGCGACCAGTGAGAAAGAAGATAGAATTCACAGAGACAAATCCTCCGCCCCAAATTCGGAGGATATTGTCCGTCCTGCTTTGGATCAGATAACGAGACGGGGAAGAGAGAGAGAGAAGTAGAAGAAGACGTGACTCAGAAGGAAAGAGGAGAGAGATCGACACTGAAAGACAGCAGTACAAAGAAGGCGTGAGCTCTGCGCTGCAGAACGGTGGCAAGAATCGGTGGCGAAGCACCCGGAAACTCCGGAAGAAAGCAACCCATTTGAGGTAAGAACGCGAACCCATCCATGCTGGTCTTCTTCAATTTCGTGAGAGCACGATGGGTTCCGGAAAAACAGAGCACGCCGGTCGGCCGATCGCGACCGCTTGCATGCTGCTTTCCCGCCAAGCTTCGAGAGACGTGGCTTGCGGGAAGTTGATGGCAAACTTGGAGACCCTTTTGAGAACCACTAAAGACCGTCTTTTCCGATAATTCGTTCGCCTGAAATGTATTGCTCTAAGTGATCCTTTCAGCATCGCGAGGATTATCCTGCACGGTGACTTGTGGAGCGAGAAACGGTATTCTTCTAGGTTGGCTGCACGGACACGGACGCCTATAGATTCGTGTTTGTGGAGAATTTGACCGCCTCTGGCGACCGATTCGTAGTTAGGACTTAAGAGCTTTGAGGGACACCCCAAGATCTCTTCCAGCGGTGCACTGTGGAGAGTTTATTGCTTTGGCGAGCTGACCCGTGAATTTCCATATTTTCACATGTTGTCGTTTGAATTTAGGCCATCGCGATAATTCGAACCTGTCGCTTTTAGAGTCGTTGCTTGGACTATCGAAGTGACCGACCTTATCTCTTCTGTGCATTTGGAAAATATTGCTTGAGACACATAATATATCGTGGCATATTCGTGGGATTATCGAAAATGGAGAAATAATCATTGCATAGTTTTTGTAAAATGCATTTGGCATCGGATATGTTTCGAGTATTTGAAATTGCATTGCAATTATCATTGAAAATCAGAAGTGTTAACTATTTACAGATTTCTTGTAAATAATTACGCTCGAAAACATATACGTTTTACACAAAAGTGTAAAAGAGTACGTTTTTTACTTATGATATGTAATCCCGAACCTTCAATTTATGTTTTTTCTTATGGTATGTAATCCCGATCCTTCGACTTTCTTGTTCGGCCCAAAAACTAAAAAGTTCAAGAAATCATTACCAGGTTAATCCTATTAGGCTCGTGTGGTTCTGTTCTTAAGCTTCGAGTGCAGATATGGCATCAGATTCGCCAAAAGGGTGCTCCACCTGGTAAGCTTCGACACTACCAGTGTGTGCTGTTTTGGTTTGTCATTTATTCATAGTTTAACCAACCAATTTGATTCGATTAGTTTAACTTGTTATTCTGTCCATCCATTAATTGGTTTTATTGTATCTTGTATATGGTTTTGGCAAGCTGACTTGTGAATTTTCTTCATCTTTATTTCCAATAGATAGTGAACTTCGCCCAAAAAAAAAAAAAATCTAGTTTGTGGCTTGTAAAGATCTGAATTTCTAGTTTAATTTATGGAGAACTGATGCCAACACAATTACACCTGTAATGGAATGGTTGAAGATTTGTGTCGATATGACCTAAGATGAAAATTCAACTTGATTTTCGTGAGGTTTGAACTTTTCACGTGGTTTTAAATGAATGCCGATGTTCTGTATCATTGATATTGGCACTACAATAATTGTGCTTGTAATGTTGGATCATTTCCATATTGCTTTTGCCTAGTTGATTGTAATTTTTGGGGGCATTGCTTTGGATGCAAGTCGACCTTCACTATATGTCATTTAGAAGCCTATGGCCCAATATCAACTTGGGAGTTGAGTATAGACCCTCCGAAGCCATCCCTTAGATTGAAAGAATTGGCTGGTGTTAGAGGCTTGCTCGAGGGCCTAATGCCCATGTTGTCAAGGAAACTCACCAATCAAAGTTCCAAGTTCCAGTTTTCTTGATTCCTTATGGCTCATAAGTTATGTGTTTTACTGTTTTTGGCATCGTATATCTCACATAAGGCATGCGATGTGCTCATTCGACATTTGCTAGTACAGGATATGTTTTCTTCAACGACTTCCTTCTCTAGTAAAGAAATTGTTAAGCAGTTTCTCTGCTGGTTATGAATGAATTTGCCACAATTCATGTGCTGATTATGGTTTGGACTTTCAGGTGATAAAGCCAGTGTTGCTGATAGCACAGGTCCCAAGTCTGAACCATCTGTTGCGGAGAGGTGTCATCAGGCACTTTTCCTCCTGGAGTTGGGTCGGCTGGCAACCCTTTTGATTCTCAGCCATGTCAAACCTTCTTAATGTATATTCTGCTTATCCATCTCCTCTTTTTCTCTTTTTCTCTTTTCTTGATTGTTTCTGAAGGAATGTAAACATTTTTTTAAGAGTTATTAGATTTAGTTTTCCTATAACTAAACATATTAAAGATATGCAAGTTAAAGAAGAATACACATTGAACCAGCTTAGAATGGCAGGTTCCTTCACACATGAAATACTTAAACCTTTGTAGTACTTGTTATCAGGTGTTTGAATCTTTATAAAAAGTATTCTTGTTGGTTTGTAGACATTGTTTTACACGGCTAGGAGTAAGTGTGGTTGGATGATTTACTCTGCTTTAAAGCATGAAGTTAAGTAATCCTGCAAAATAGGAGTTTTATGCCTGTGGTAGAGATTGTTTTTTGTTCTGATAGTTGCTCCATTTAAGAAATGCTATTTGGAAATTTTGGCCCTAGATGGGGCAAGATGCATGGGGAGGTGCAGCAAGCTTGTCTTTTTCTTTTTCTAATCGTGGTCTTAGGAGTTTCTCAGAATTCAGTTGGAGATGAAACAATCTCTGTTGGAAGCCTTTTTTCATCTTTTGTTTCTCCTTTTCTCGTGGTTATTACTTCAGATTAGTCTTTGATGTCTGGATGTTTCACTGTGTTATATTTTGTCTATTGTAGAGTCTGAAGGTTCACTTTTGGATTTTTGCTCCACATATTTCCTTCATCTAGTGTGTGCTTTCTCTTGATCTTCCTTATCTGTTGTGAGATGTGTACAGGACCTAGCATCAAGGAATTAGCCCAACAGATATCTAAGGATCCTGCGTTCAATGAGATGACGGAGCAGCTGCAAAGACTTTTCAAGGCTCTGCTGAGAAGGCATTCCGCAATTTGATCCTAGACAATATCAGTCCACCATGCAGCAAGTTATGCAGAATCCTCAATTCATGGCTATGGCTGAAAGACTTGGGAGTGCCCTAATGCAAGTAATGTTGTTTTGCTTAGTGTACATGCTTTTGACTTTCCTATCTGAAGTATTATGAATGTTGTCATGCCAATATCTTCTTTCCTCTTTTTCTTAGGACCCATCTATGTCTAGCATGCTTGAGAATTTGGCAAATCCATTAAGAAAAGAACAAATGGAGGAAAGAATGGCGCTTATGAAAGAAGATCCATCTCTCAAGCCCATATTAGAAGAAATAGAGACCGGTGGTCCAACAGCCATGATGAGGTTGGAGATGCTTATAGATGTTACAAAGATTATTGTCAGTTGTCCAGAGCTTGAGTGAAGAATTATATCTTGCATGAGCTGTCAATTGGGAGCATGTTGTTGTGGTGGGTTTTACAAACTATTCTGTTTACAGGTACTGGAATGATAGACGTTCTAAAGAAGCTCGGGAGGCCATGGGTTTCCCAGTTGCAGGGAGATACAGGCACTTCAGCTGATATTCCAGATGAAGAAGATGATGCTGGAAATGAGGATGAATCAATTGTTCACCACACAGCTAGTGTTGGTGATGTGGAGGTATAAATTAAATCTATCGATCTTCAGATTATTATGGCTTGCTTGAGATATTAGTAAAAACAGTTCTTATCCCGTGCAGAACATATTATGGCAGTTTAGATGCTATTGCACTTTCATGACTTTACTCTTGCTTTTAAATTCTGATAAATGTGATGTGGACCTCTTCACCTTGTTGACACAATACCAAATATTGCAATAAGGTTTCTCTAAACCTAATTTCTTTTCAGTTAAACCTGGAGGCAAGAATGTGTTTCTTTTTATCATTTTATGTGAATAATGATTGGGCATATTGTTTTAGATGAAGTGCAAAAGTTGACTCACATTTTACTGACCAGGGGTTGAAAAAAGCCCTGGACTCAGGTGCTGACAAGGATGAAGAAGATGCAGAGGGAAGAACAGCCTTGCATTTTGCATGTGGATACGGTGAGGTATGGTCAATCTGATTAATAAGGAACTTGGGGATTCCAATTATTATGTGCTTTCCTTTTACCCATCGTTCATTTAAAAATGATAGATATTTTTGTACCTCTGTACAATCTAAGCCAGAAAATTCAAACCATTATTGTCCAGGGTAAATTTTACTGTTAGTATGAATATCTATGGCAAAGCCAAGTGGGAGCACGATAGCACGCAATAATTGGGGAAGTTTTATGAAAATGTTTTAGGAATCTGTTTGTGTGCATGCGTGTTAGGTGCCAATATTCTGGAAAATATTCCAGTTGCCTCTCTTTGGCCCGTCCCTTTGCGAGTTGACTCCTTGGTACAGGTTTTGAGAGTTATGGGATCTTTGTTATCTGAACAAGCAACTTAAGTGACCATTCATATCAATTGCAGGTCAAGTGTGCTGAGGTACTCCTTGGAGCTGGAGCCACCGTGGATGCGCTGGACAAGAACAAGAACACTGCACTTCACTATTCAGCTGGCTACGGCAGAAAAGATTTGTGTCGCACTTCTGGTGAAACACGGTGCTGCTGTGTAAGTAAATTGCTCGCTCATTTTTCCAATATTTGCTCGCAATGCATGAGTCATTGATTCGTGTCTTCCGTTTGCTTTCTTCTTGCGCTATTTGCTGCTCCAGCACTCTACAGAACTTGGACGGAAAGACTCCTATTGATGTTGCAAAGCTAAACAACCAGACTGAGGTCCTAAAGCTTCTCGAGAAGGATGCCTTCCTGTAATTGATATGCATGGTGACGTAAATAAGCATCAGTCCTAGAGCGTGGCTGTGTCCTATACAAACATTTGTGTTTTGGTCTTTTTGCGACTGCTACTTGAGTCCTATCTACATTGCTTTTCTTCCCCTCATTTCTGCTAGTTCTCCGTAGTTGTCATGCCTGCTAAGGGACTATTTCTAAGGGAAGTACTGTCCAGGCGTTTGCATTCCCTTCCCCAATTTGCAACATGTCCCATGAACTAGGTGGGTCCTGGTGCAATCTAAGCTTTCGATGAAAATGCACCTACACATATCATTATTCTGCACGACCCAGAAGAGCTTTAGATAGTGTCTTCAATGCGCAGAAACCTAAACCAAGTAGGTGGAACGCCCGTTGCTTCCCCTGAAATCGGTTGAGCAAATGACACGAACCACGGCAAGCTACACATGATGCTTTTAGGGGGTGTGCATGACAAAATATCTAGAACAGAACTGAAATTGATTTAGAAATTGAGAAGTACCAAATGGATTTTTATTTCAAACCTGCTCCGGGAATAGAAAAATAAAGAAGTAGAAATTTCATTATGCGCGTCCTAAATTATCGGAAATCATAGTTGTTTAGCTAATGATTTGGTCCGTATCGAATTTCATCGGAAACTAAAGGAGAGTAAGCACCTGATTGGTTCTCTCAAAACCTTGTCCAAAAACATCAATCATTCGATTATTTGTTCCGCCGCGACAAACACCTGAGAGTGCTTGTTGCAAAGGGATTTTTACAGTGCAAGATTTATGTTATATATGTTTGATCGAAAGAATTTTCACAAATTAATTTTCTGAATTTTTAGACGTTCGATTTGCTAAAAATGATTAGCCAATGAAAAATCATATATAGTCAAAGAAAATATTTATAATTAAAGTTAGGAAAATGACTTTTGTAACGAAAAAAAGGGAATAAAGTACCTTTCTAAAAATTATTTTCGAAAAGAATCTTTCTTTATTGTTAAGTTTTCTTGGAAATATAAACACGTTTTTAGTAACATTATCTCTTTCCCCTTTCCCAGTTGATCTGCTGGCGGCAATTTGTCAGATAGAATCACTCTGTTCTGCTCTTCTGCATACTTCTTTGGAATCATGCCCTGTGGTTATTCCATGATTATTGTTCCACAAAGAAAGACATTAATCTTAATAAGTTTTAATGCTGCATATATTCTAATATTATCTGTAATACATGCAACGACCACAACTAGGAATTTTCTAGCTGTCGTCAGATCTCCATATCTTGTATTGATATATAATATGTAGCAATTATTTTGAATTTATTTTTATATAAAGAGGAAGATTCATACACAATATGATAATAGTTGAAGCCAATAATTTATATTGAATTACATATTCCAATTATACACCACGTTTGGCCAACGCATTAGGTGTGCCAATGGTATCTTTGTAAAGTTGGGTTTGAACTGTTCTAATTTGCACCAAGTTCGGATGTGCAAGAATGATTTACCCGACGCCATTGTCTAATAACGTTGCATCGCCGGGGAAGATATCATTTGCAATTGCATGAATTAATTGCATTGTTTGATAAGCAATTTCAATCGGATCGATATGGACATGTCATTGGCTTTATTTATGAAAATTTCTTGAATTTCTTAGCAAAAAGTGAAGTGTTTTGATACATAAAATAGCTCTGATACAGGGGGAAGTGCCAAAAAAAATCATAAACTCATTGTTTGAGTGTAAATTCAATTCTAAACTTTTTGATTGGATTGATTTAATCTTGGACATTATGAAATTCCAGTGGTGCTGAAGGTTTGGGACTTTTGGATAAGGTTTTGGGATGACTAAAGGTTACACATTGGCAATTGGGAAAGTCTTTAGGTACAAAAAGCGATGAAATTCTGTGACATTTTTGGAGATTATTCATCATGCAATTTGTACTAGATAATAATTTATTTCTAAAAAAGGGGAGAGTAGGATAAAAGTCGTGATCAAGCGAGGCTGTGTGCGCCCATTGCACCGCAAAATATGAAAGGAAGTACAGTCCTATTAAAAATGTGAATACCGAGTATGGTTTAAGAGTGTACGATCACATGCTTGAAAAAAAAAGGGGTTTTCATTTGATATGTATCGGGTCATGAATTAGTAACCGCGTATGGTCTAAAAAACATTCCCAACAGATTCAAACTTTCTATTTTTGGAATGAAACATTCATGGAATCCTCATGAATAGGATCAAGCATTATTAATTAGCATTATCTCTTCAGATTTTACGTTACACTCTATTAATATTCGAACCATTTCATTTTTCAGAATGCATTCTAAAAGTAAATCTTTTGTATTCAAATAAAGACCCTCAGAAAAATGTTTTGGCGAATCTTATATTGACAAATTATCGTTTCAAAAAAGAGAGCAACTTTACCTTGTGTTATGGATGAGGGCTAAGATAAGAGATGCCGATCTATTTTCATCTAACAAAGAAGCATCGACTTGATGAGCAAAGTTTTGAATTCCGAGTTTGAAAGTAACTTATTTAAGACAACATAGGCTAAATAATCTCAACGTATTACGTAAGGTAAATATTGTATAACCATTTGATTTTCCGCAATATTTTCCATTGTTCTGTGTAGATAACCCAATATCGGTTCACAATCAATAACATCTTCAACATCTAGAATAAGGACAATATCGGTTCACAATCAATAACATCTTCAACATCTAGAATAAGGACAAATTGAAGAATCCCATGTATTGACAGAGGGGATAAGGTCCCATGTGACTACCATGAGGTCTTTTCTTGTAATCATTGCATTCATAGGTTATTCCTCAGCTCGTCCTTTCATATTTTGCTCAAAATGAGAAGGAATTTATTAAAATTCAAGCTCTAATGAAAAAAAAAATCAAATAACTCAAATCCCCCTTTCCAATTAACGAGTTTCTATTTCATAATCATCTCTCTCTAGCCGAACGATTTTAAGGAAAACCAATTAGCAGGAGCTCGCATGCATCAAATTGCGATGCTTACCGTTAGAGTCCGGAACCACACGCCACGTGATAAAATAAGAAAAAGAAGAAGAGAAAATGACAATGACCCAACCTTCAATTCGGAAAAGTCATTAATGGGTTTGGTCCCTTCCGGTTTGGTGTTTACTTTTCCAACAAGGGAAGGCGCCAATGAAGGGAGGCGAGAGTGGGGACACGCCAGAAGGGACGAGGAATATCCCGCATCGCTATTCCCTCCGCGAACGCACGCGAGCGAGATGGATCGTGGTGTGAAATCGGGGACGGGGCTGGTTGTTTTTTTCGGCCCGCCTGATCGGTTTCTTTAATTTATAATTTTTTTTGTGCGCTCGCGGATTTCGTGTATGGCCCGGACACGACAGCACGGGATGGCGTAGCGATCCAGAAATCGTTCCCTTGTTCCGCAGCGGTTTCCCTTTCCTTTACTCTTTCGGTTTTACGATTCGCGAGAAGGCGACGACGACATCGACATCGACTTCAGTTTTTTTTTTCTCTCGACGACGCCCTCCTTCCGTTCAACCTTCCACCCCCAACCCTCTCTCTGTCCTCTCTGTCTCTCTCTCTCTCTCGCTCGCGGGGCTCGGCCATTCAGCTGCGGAGACTCCCGGAATCTCGACCTCGCCTTCCCTGGTCTTGGGTCTCAGGTGACACCTCATCTCTCTCTCTCTCTCTCTCTCTCTCTCTCTTTTCTTTGTGTGTGTGTTCGTTTGCGGAAGTGGGTCGAATTGGGTTCGTGGTTTGAGGGGTGTTGGACCATTTCTCGCGTGCTGTCTCTCGGCTACCCATCTGCTGAATGTTTGAGGGTTTTGGATTGTAGCGTCTTGGTTCGTCGCGTGAGTTGTGTGGGGTGAATTGGAGTTGGATTGATCGGTGGGGTTTGGGTGGAATTGGTGAGTTCCAGTCGGGTGTGGTTGGGCTTGAGGGTGCGTTTGTTTTGTTTTTTTTTTTTCTTCCTTAGTGGGATGAAATCGTGGGTTCTTGGCGTCATTGGCTGTGCATCGGTTGTTCTGTGAGGTGCATGAGTTAGGAACTTAAAGGGTGCTGATGGAATTGTGGAAAAGACTGAGACTTGGATGAGTTCAACATGGAATCGATCTTGATGTTGTAATTGTTGAACCAAAATCGATTGGTTGAACCCCACCTGAATTGGGATGTTTGTTTATGAGAGTCATCGGATGTGAGCATCGGGTGCTTCCTCATTCACCTTCAGCTTCTTCTTCTTTTTTCTTTTTAATGACACTGAACTCTGATGGTGGGCACCGCCATTTGTGAAATTCCTTGCTGAAAGCATGACCCATCGTAACCTGTTTGATTGTCTAATTCATTGAGGATGAAATAGAGAAAAACCTCTGTTAGTTTGCCTTGAAGCTGATTAAGCCGTTAAAATTTATAGAGTATATACACAGGTACACCAATTCTCATATGAAATTACATGTTGCTACCCATAGCACAGACATGAAGACGTTAAGCCTTTCTAGCAGAAATTTTCTCCCTATTGAAAAGCTTTAATAATGAAAGATATTATTGCTGGACTTTTGCAATAATGTGGTGTAGTAGGCTATTTGCAATTGATGTCTGTAGAATTGGCTTATAGCAAAGCGGGGAAACCCTCATTGGAAGTTGAGACTGTTGATTGGTGAGATTGTTTCCAAGATCTAGTTTTCTTCCTTGAGACGTGAGTTGGAGCCCCCGTGCATGGAGTAGTTTAATGCAACCATGGAGCTTGTCTAGATCCAATATTGCTTAAATTGGTGATGGAGCTCTTGTATATTGATTAAAGTGGCCAAACCTTAGTTGTTCCAGGGGCTGCCAAACTGTGTTGCTGCCTATGAGAATTCTGGGACTAAAACTTCGTATAATTGCTTTTGGATAGAGTCTGGTGTCTATATCTGTGAAGGAGTCATTTGCTACCAAAATAAAGTTTCAGACTTTGTTATCAGACTCAACTTGTTAAAAAAAAAATGTATAAGAATATTGATACGGAAGAACGAGTTAAAAGTGGTGCAGTAAATGCTGGAAATACGGCATCAAGGTTTAATTTTCATTGTTTCACCCATTATCATGTTTACCTGCGTGAAATTTTGCAATTGACAGCCACTGTGATATAGCTTACAAGAATTATGACTCTCTGCTAGTGGTTACAAGTTGCTGAAGCTAGGTGATGGTCATTGTTCCCGCCATAATATAGAGACTAGCAGAGCTATTTGTCTGTCCACTGTTGTCATAATCTTGCATTGGACCTTATAATCACTTCCGGCCACATTTAAGCCTGGAGAATGTGTCTGTGATTTCTGATGACTGCTACAGCACAATCATGATTCTTTAATATTGAGCTGCTTCTTTTCACAGCTCTCTAATGGCCAATTTTGTTTGCATTTTCTTTAATTAACAGTCAAAGGAAAGCGCCTTTAGGTATTGGAAAATAAAGACAGTGAAGAACAATTACTTGTCAGAAGCAAGGCAGTTTCCTGAAGATTAGCCACCCAAGTTGTGAAGGCAATCAGACTGACAAACTAAAGCTATTACCTACTTCGCTTTGGGGAGAGAACTTCTAATTAGGTGATATTGAGTTTCTTGTCCTAGAAGTTCCTTTCCAAGCTATGCAGTGGAAAAATACCTCATCAGTGAATGTTTTTTGAGTACTAGGTGATACGTGGGGCTAAACGCAATTTTTGAGTGAAATTTAATGGACAATAATAATTGCATGGCATTTTTCATTTTTGAACACTTGATCCTTTGGTATAACATACGTTGCTGGTTGTCTAGTTCTAGAATTTGTACCCATGACGCCTAAGCATACTATTACTTTCTTCCAAATGCTAAGTCAACTAACAGTTTCATAGCTATTTAGAGCCTTCATTTTCTAGTTTATAATCATTGTATTGTACTTGATCTTTCTTCTATTTTTCTTTTATCCATGGGACTACATATCCAGTTTGTCATGGGTGATCTTGAATTTGGTACACCACATCTTCTTTGGTAAAAACAACTGAAGTTTTGTTGACAATAATATCCAGCTTGATGATTAGTGTGTTGTGTATGTTAGTGCTTGGATATAATCTAAGAAATTTAGATTTTCTGACTTCTCCGTGTGCTCAATTTCTTCTTGTCTTAGCTTCCTTTTTTTTTGGCATTCGACATTCTGTCACACTTTTCAATAGAATCTGGATTTTTCTGTTGGCGGAAGTTGACATGTTACTTTTTCTGGTAGTTTTTGACAATTATGGTCTTTTGATATTTGCTATGCAATTGGAAATGAGATGGGCAAGTCTGTGGTGATGCAGTTAAATAGCATAAACCAATGTGCCGTGTCAAGTAGCTACTAATATTTGATCTTAAGTGCTGTGTTTGGTCCTGATTAAGGATGATTATTCACTTTGTTCTTTGCCTCTTTCCTTCTTACCAGATACTGCCTTATAATAAAATAAGGGAGTTGATGTTTACTGAATGTATTGTACCTTTGTCTGATGAATTGACCTTCCTTCTCTCGTTTAAAGCAGATTCGATGTCCTTGAAATTGATGTATCAGAAGTGGATCTTCCATCTTAGTTTGAGTTCTACTATTGATTGCCAACTTTCTGAATCAGCATAGAACTTGCGTAGAGTTCCTCAGAATGATAATACTTGTTCGTGTGTATTTAAAGGATGCTCTAATCATAAACTTTTGGATCAATTTGGCTACATTTCCAGCAATAGAATTTTTTTTTTTTTTTTAAATTTTATCTATAGCAGTGAAAATTTAAGGAGCTGTTTGTTATCTAGGTTTAAATTTAATGCTTCATATGATATACTATCATTTCGGCTCTACTTTCCCAGTAGCAGAAAAATACATCTACCTGGTCAGTTATCCATGGATTATTTAAGTTTGCATTGATGGACATTTGGCTCTGTTTTTTCTTCCCCCCTCTGGATTTTAAGAATGTAAACGATACTGGGAATGAAAATGCTGTTTCTGTATTATTCGAAATAAACAAGAAACATGATAGGTGTCCAAGTCCTGATTGCATACTCTGAATGAAATTCTCCCACATGCATATCACGAGTACAATTGTGATTTATGATCTAAAGCATGTCAAGCATCGTGGTTAAATTTGCGGATAAGGCGTTTTCTCTCTGCAAGATATTAACTTTCTGTTTTCACTCCTATGACAGCAGCTGATCCCAATTCATTTATCGGAGAATAGAAATTAGAAACTTTTTAATGACTCCAATAGATTTAATATCATTGTCTTCTCATGCATTCATCAGATGTAAGTTATATGTCTCACTGTATTCTATATGCCCATTATGTAGAGGCAATTTATAAGTTGCCAGCTTGAATATGTATGAAAAGTATTTCCTTTGCACTATCACTGGTCTATAAGTTCCACGTATTGGCTTTGCTTCTAAATATATTCAGCATATTGGTTCCTCTTTCATCATCGCATGCAGATATGGTATACCTGCAAATTAGCAGATGATTCAAATTAATATTCTCACATGCTTCTTTTCTGAAATGCTTCAACAACGTCTCCTTTGTCAATTCCTTAATTGTTCTCTAATGAAGAATAATGATTTCTTTGTGGAGTGATCACTTAAAACATTGTTGTCAGACTTCAGGCCAGCAAACTTCATATATACCACTGAGAGACTGCCAAAGACAACATTTCTATTTATGTCCTTCTGATCATCAATTATTTTGGAGAGTGTAGTATTGTATAAAATGGGTCTGAATAGTATGTTTATGACAGTGAAAGAACAAGTTTTAAGGTTTAATTTCGTGCATGGTGCATCCGGTGCCCTAGACTCATGCTCTTTCTTTTTGGCTGAAGTGATTCTAGTAATAAACTTGAATTGTGTTTCATCCAGCTTTTGTGAAATGTCTAAATAATTGAGACATGATTACAGTGATCTCAAAAACAAGGTGTTTGTGTAGATTCTGTTTCAGAAACAGTTGTTAAAACAGTTTTACCAGCTTGAATTTCTTGTTTCAGAAAAACAAAGCATAAAATGCTCAGTAGATTCGTTGTACATTTTATTTTATTTTCTATCGATTATTCTTACAAGTAAGTACCATGCCTCAGCATTTGGAGAATTCACGGAAGTGTCGTGCTGCATTGAAGCTAAAGCAAGTAGTAGTTATGGTACCTCATGTTTATCGGAGTCTCTCTTTATGTGTCTAATTTAGTTATATTGAAGGTTAAATAGATTCTTGGAGACAAAACAGGAAAAATCATCTATTTATGACATGGGGATTTCTTTCAGTGAGCTTGATTTCATTTAAAGTGATGAGTAAGGAAGAATGCTTTTGCTCTCTGTTCTATGGTTTTGGAAGACATTCATGACTTTACACTAGAAAATAGCTACATCTGTTGAAATACTTTCCTGGTTGCTCACATGCGTTGCCATTCTTCTACATCTGGGAAAAATCTGAAATTGGGCCAGCGAAAATGGGTTGTTATTCTCTTATTTGTACAAAATAGACTAACTGGGTATTGGCACTCTGATCATGGCCCTGCCGGCTTCCCTGCTCAATCCTGAGACTAGGCCACTAGTGGGGCTATGCCATTTAGGTGCATATGGACTTTACCACATTAAATACCCAGCTGTCTCACCTACTTAAAAAGTTTAATATCTTTATTTAATATCATTTGCTCAGTAGTTTCTGTTTAGCTATGCATTAATTAGGTTGATTGTTACTTTCAAGGTGATATTTTCTTTTCTTATTCATAAGTCTGTTCCATATATGCTAGATGAGAAGCTGAATTGCCAAATTAATTAACTGCTTGGTGATCTGAATATGATTAATCAGAAAGATTTTTCTGTTATTTTACTATCTGTTCAGTGATTTAGTCATTGGCATAGTTTATCCTTTTCATTGCATGTTTGGTATTATTAACTTTGTTGAAGAATAAGAACCCTTCCAATTGCTCAAGTCAATTGCAATATGATGGCTACTGTCCTTTTGAAGTGATATTCTCCAATTATCTGTACAAATTGCTGTGCTTTAGCCAATGCACGGATGGATTTATACTTTTTTGCTCATTTGGACTTTAGATTTTGTAATCTGATTGGTCAATGTCATGCTTTCTGACAGATCACTTGGAAGTTCTCTAATCTTGCAATAAATCTGGGGAGTGGAATAACCACTGGACGGATGAAACATTGTATATTATGTCTGGACTGATTGAAGGCCTTCCGGACTGTTGCACTGAGGTGCCTTGCACGTGTTCCTTTTTCACCTCCACCCAACACTGGAACTCGTTTTCTCGGTCTTGGAAAGCTGCCATACGTAGTCCTGAACTTTCAAGGCCCGGCAAGAAGTTGGCTCTGCAGAAGACTTGCTGTGTGTATGTGCTTTGACCCAGAGAATTTATGGCAACTCTAT